>NW_010921754.1:39736-45565 GCF_000633955.1 Camelina sativa
TAATAATCCAATGCATTTGACTAAATTTAAGAGTTCGGGTTGAATTTGGAGTGTTAAGACAAGACTTATACCCATTTTGTCCCAAAACAGGGTTAAAACGAGAAAACAGGCTAAAACCGAGAAAACATTAATTCGAAGGAGTAAACAGCTTTGTTTGTGTTTCTAGGGTCAAAGTATGTGACAATCCAATGTATTTGACTAATTTTAAGAGTTCAGGATGAATTTGAAGTGTTTAGACAACACTTATACCATTTTGTCCCGAAATAGGCTAAAACCGAGAAAACATTGATTCAAAGAAGTAAACAGCTTTGTTAATGTTTCTAGGATCTGAATGGGTGAAAATCCAATGCATTTGACTAATTGTAGGAGTTTGGGTTGAATTTGGAGTGTTTAGACAACGCTTAACCCTGTTTTATGCCAAAAAAGGCTTAAACTGAAAAACCATTGATTTGAAGCAGTAATCAGCATTGTTACTGTTTCTAGGGTCAAAATATGTAACAATCCAATGCATTTGTCTAATTTTAAGAGTTCGGGTTGAATTTGGAGTGTTTAGACAAGACTTATACCCATTCTGTCCCAAAATAGGCTTAAAATGAGAAAACAGGCTAAAACCGAGAAAACATTAATTTGAAGCAGTAAACAGCTTTGTTTTTGTTTCTAGGGTCAAAATGTGTGACAATCCAATGCATTTAACTAATTGGAAGAGTTCGGGATGAATTTGGAGTGTTTAGACAACACTTATACCCATTTTGTCCCGGAACAGGCTCAAACCGAGAAATTATTAATTCGAAACAACTATTAGCTTTGTTACTGTTTCTAGGTTCAGAATGTGTGACAATCCAATGCATTTGACTAATTGAAGGATTTTGGGATGAATTTGGAGTGTTTAGACAACGCTTAACCCTGTTTTATCCCAAAACAGGCTTAAACTGAAAAACATTGATTTAAAGCAGTAAACAGCTTTGTTTCTATTTCTAGGGTCAAAATATGTAACAATCCAATGCATTTGACTAATTTTAAGAGTTCGGGTTGAATTTGGAGTGTTTAGACAAAACTTATACCCATTTTGTCCCAAAACAGGGTAAAACCGACAAAACATTAATTCGAAGCAGTAAACAGCTTTGTTTGTGTTTACAGGGTCAAAATGTGTGAAACTCCAATGCATTTGAATAATTTTAAGAGTTTGGGATGAATTTGGAGTGCTTAGACAACACTTATACTCATTTTGTCCCGAAACAGGCTAAAACCGAGAAAACATTGATTCGAAGCAGTAAACAACATTGTTACTGTTTCTAGGGTCAAAAATATGTAACAATCCAATGCATTTGACTAATTTTAAGAGTTCGGATTGAATTTGGAGTGTTTAGACAAGACTTATACCTATTTTGTCCCAAAACAGGGTTAAAACGAGAAAACAGGCTAAAACCGAGAAAACATTCATTCGAAGCAGTAAACAGCTTTGTTTGTGTTTCTAGGGTCAAAGTATGTGACAATCCAATGCATTTGACTAAATTTAAGAGTTCACGATGAATTTGGAGTGTTTAGACAACACTTATACCCATTTTGTCCCGAAACATGCTAAAACCGAGAAAACATTGATTCAAAGCATTAAACAGCTTTGTTACTGTTTCTAAGTTCAAAATGTACGACAATCCAATGCATTTGACTAATTGTAGGAGTTTGGGATGAATTTGGAGTGTTTAGACAACGTTTAACCCTGTTTTATCCCAAAAAAGGCTTAAACTGAAAAAACATTGATTTGAAGCAGTAAACAGCTTTGTTACTGTTTCTAGGGTCAAAATATGTAATAATCCAATGCATTTGTCTAATTTTAAGAGTTCGGGTTGAATTTGGAGTGTTTAGACAACACTTATACTCATTTTGTCCCGAAACAGGCTAAAACCGAGAAAACATTGATTCGAAGCAGTAAACAGCTTTGTTACTGTTTCTAGGGTCAAAACATGTAACAATTCAATGTATTTGACTAAATTTAAGAGTTCGGGTTGAATTTGGAGTGTTTAGACAAGACTTATACCCATTTTGTCCTAAAACAGGGTTAAAACAAGAAAACAGGCTAAAACCGAGAAAACATTAATTTGAAGCAGTAAACAGCTTTGTTTGTGTTTCTAGGGTCAACGTATGTGACAATCCAATGCATTAGACTAATTTTAAGACTTCGGGATGAATTTGGAGTGTTTAGACAACACTTATACCCATTTTGTCCCGAAAGATGCAAAAACCGTGAAAATATTGTTTCGAAGAAGTAAACAGACTTGTTACTGTTTCTAGGGTCATAATCTGTGACAATCCAATGCATTTGACTAATTGTAAGAGTTTAGGATGAATTTGGAGTGTTTAGACAACACTTATACCCATTCTGTCCCAAAATAGGCTTAAAACGAGAAAACAAGCTAAAACCGAGAAACCATTAATTTGAAGCAGTAAACAGCTTTGTTTTTGTTTCTAGGGTCAAAATCTGTGACAATCCAATACATTTAACTAATTGTGAGAGTTCGGGATGAATTTGGAGTGTTTAGACAACACTTATACCCATTTTGTCCCGGAACAGGCTAAAACCAAGAAATTATTAATTCGAAACAGCTATTAGCTTTGTTACTGTTTCTAGGTTCAGAATGTGTGACAATCCAATGCATTTGACTAATTGAAGGACTTTGGGATGAATTTGGAGTGTTTAGACAACGCTTAACCCTGTTTTATCCCAAAACAGGCTTAAACTGAAAAAACATTGATTTGAAGCAGTAAACAGCTTTGTTTCTACTTCTAGGGTCAAAATATGTAACAATCCAATGCATTTGACTAATTTTAAGAGTTCGGGTTGAATTTGGAGTGTTTAGACAACGCTTAACCCTGTTTTATCCCAAAACAGGCTTAAACTGAAAAAACATTGATTTGAAGCAGTAAACAGCTTTGTTTGTGTTTCTATGGTATAAATGTGTGACAATCCAATGCATTTGACTAATTTTAAGAGTTTGGGATGAATTGACCTGATTCACAGCATAACACAAGTCAGGTCGTGTAATGGTGAGAGAAATTAACTTACCTACAAGTTACATCTTCATATGGTGCGTCTAGTGGATCAAGCGGAGCACCCTCAGCTTCATTTTTCTGCCGCTGTTTATGCTCCCCCTTTCGCTGGGCCTGATAATCCTCCGGAAGAGGAGGGGAGACCGGTTTGACACCCAGTTTGTCGGTTTCACTCAAGAGATCAAGGGCATACTTGCGTTGACATAGAAATAAGCCCTCCGGAGAGCGGTATAGTTCAATACCAAGAAACTATCTGAGTTCACCCAGATCCTTGATGTCAAAAGCAGAGTGAAGGAAGGCTTTAGTAGTTTGAATACAATCTTTTTAATCTCCGGTAAGAATAATATCATCAACGTAAATGAGGACGACCACAAGACCATCAGCGGTACGTCCGGTGAATAATGTGTGATCAGCTTAGGAGCGTTTGAAACCATGGGCTTTAAGCGTCGAACTCAGCTTGTGATACCAGGCCCGAGGAGATTGTTTTAAGCCATAGATGGCCTTACGGAGTCGGAGGACCTTGCCCGGGGCGACAATATCTTCTAAGCCCGGTGGTGGGTACATGTAGACCTCCTCTTCCAGCTCCCCCTGAAGAAATGCGCTTTTAACATCCATTTGCCAAAGATCCCATGACAAGTTGGTGGCCAGGGAGAGGACCACGCGAACAGTGTCAAGCTTGGCGACCGGTGCGAACGTGTCAGTGTAGTCGGCCCCATAGGTTTGAGTAAAGCCACGGGCCACAAGGCGTGCCTTGTGACGTTCGATGTAGCCATTACTCAAAAACTTGATGGTGAAGATCCACCGTGAGCTGACAGCCCGTTTTCCTGGAGGTAGGTCAGCTTCGTCCCATGTATGGTTACGTATCATAGCACCGGTCTCATCTGCCATGACATCAACCCAAACTTGATGATCTTTGGCCTCATCATAGGTCTGGGGGATGAACTGACTGTCGATCTTGCCCAAAAAGGCCACATGATCCGGTGGGAACAGGGCAAGCGAACATACGGCTTGAATAGGATGTGCGACCGCTTGATTATTGTAGTACACCCGTTTATCTTTCCAAGTGGACGGATGAGACTTGATACGTTCACTTCGCCTAGGTTGTGAAGGCTGAACAACAAGTGTGGTATCTTGTTGATGATCGACCGCACCAGCATCATTGGTGACTGGGGATACCGAGTGACTTTCGTTGGGCTGTGCGGATGGTGTAGTGTCAGGAACTGGCTCAGATGGTGTTGGAGCTCCATCACTTCTCTCTGGCTGCGGTTGGACGTCCGAAGCATGATCTATGGCTACCTCGGGATGTGTTGGTGTAGTAGTCCCAAGGTGATCAAGAAGAAATTGCAAGTTGGCGGCTCTGTCGGAGGTAGAGTGAGATAGGTCTTTCAAGCTCTCACCATCCTTTTTGTCACATCACGAGAGACATACATACGGCCATGAACCGGATCATAACACTTGTAACCCTTCTGTGTTGTAGAATAGCCAATGAACATGCACTTGGTGCTCTTTGCATCGAGTTTACTTCTTTGTTCTCCTGGAATCAAGACGAAACACACACATCCAAAAACTCGTAAGTGATCTAGAGAGGGTTTAGTCTTATTAAGTATTTCAAATGGAGATGAGTCATGAAGGATCTTAGTTGGTGTTCGGTTGATTAAGTAGCAGGCAGTCATCACCGCATCTCCCCAAAACCTCTTTGGTACATTCAAGTGAAACATCATTGATCGCGGAACCTCCATGAGATGGCGATTCTTCCTCTCAGCAACCCCATTTTGTTGAGGAGTATAGGGACAACTAGTTTGTTGAAGAATGCCATGTTTCTCTAAGTGCTCTTTAAGTCTGTGACTTGTATATTCTCCCCCATTGTCTGATCTAAGTACCTTAATTTTAGCATTGAAGTGATTAGTGACATAATTATGAAATTTAACAAATGCATCATAAACTCTATCTTTAGAGGGTAACAAGGTAAGCCATGTGTACTTAGATTTTTCATCAATAAAAGTCACAAAATACTTGTTATTGTCTCTAGATAAACATGGAGATGTCCACACATCAGAATGCACTAAGTCAAAACAATGCTCATAAATGGTATTAGATTTAGGCACTAAGTCAAAACAATGCTCACAACTAGAGTTATCAAAAGAAACATTAGGCAACATTAATTCAAAGGCACGAGAGTGTGGGTGGCCTAGCCTAGCATGCCACACATCACTCGAAATACTACTAAGACTTGACATAAGGGAAAACGAATTAGAGGAACTTGGTGAAATTTTCTCTAAGACATAGAGGTCTCCTCTAGCATCTCCTTGTCCAAGTACTTTCCAGTTTCAATATCCTGAAAATGTACACTATTAGGTCCAAAAATAGTATAACAATTTAAATCAGTAGTTGCTCTCTTAACTGATAAGAGATTAGATGTAAAATTAGGCATAAAGAAGGCTTTTGAGTTCTTATCAAAAAGTTTTAAATCTCCTACTCCTTTAACAGGTATACGGTCACCATTAGCAATAATAACACTACCAACAGCCGGTTTTATGTTGCTTATAAGACTAGGATTACTTATCATGTGATGAGAAGCCCCTGAGTCTACAACAAGAGATTTACTAGGTTTTGAAGCAAAAAAGGTGGTACGAGAGTCCTTTAATGCGGTAATGGACTTGATGAGAGCCTCCAAGTCAGATTTCCGCACAAGGTCTCCATACAGTGCAGCCATGGCCGTGGTCATTGCATTTCCTTGGTTCGCTGCACTCGCACCTTGCCCGCTTGAGCCTTCTTGAGAGATAT
>NW_010921754.1:46971-50733 GCF_000633955.1 Camelina sativa
AACTTGTCGCCACGAAGAATGTGCTTAATGAGGTCGTTAAACGCCGGATTGAGAGTGAGAAGGAGGCCAAAGACCTTATCCTGCTCTTTTCTCTCATTGAGGATGGCTAGATCGATTGTGCTTGGTCGAAGCATTTCAAGCTCGGCCCATAGGGACCTAAACTTCCCAAAATGCTTAGTGAACTCTAAGTCTTCTTGATGAAGACCGTTAATCGCCTTCTTGACTTCAAACACTCGAGTCAAGTTGGTCACGTTCCCATAAACATTCGCTAGCGTCTCCCATAACTCCTTGGCCGTCTCGCAATATGAATAGGCTTCAAGGATTGGTGCGTCTAACGAGTTTTGAAGAATAGCAAGCACGGTCTGATCTTCTTGGAACCACTTGACTTCCTTCTCTAGATCAGCCTCCTTGTCTTCTTCTTTTTCTTCTTTACCGTCTTCCTTAGTAGCTTTCTTGGGAAGTTGGTCCATTTCAACATGGATCCATAGCCCTCAGCCACTAAGTGCAGTCTTGGTGGTCCTCTTCCACAACAAGTAATTTGCTCCTTCGAGCACTACTTATGAAGTGGCACACCACCGTCCGTATGGCCGTACGGACGTCCGTACAACCATCCAACTGGGCCGTCCGTACAACTGACATTCTCACAAGTCCAGTCCATTAAGGAAAGCCTCCAACGGTCGCATATCCTCGAGAACCTTCCATGGAGAGCCGTTGGGCGAGTTGCACAAGTGGGAAGTCAATGAAAGATCACATGCTGAGTTAAGGAGATGTCGCTATCTCCATGTATATGTCTGCATAGTATCCTAGAGAGAATATACCATTTGTAACTCTCTATAAATGTATTGTAAGTATAATCTAAATAAAGCAAGAAAAAGAGTTTATCTCTCTTTCTCTAACACTCTCTCTCAATCGCTCACTCTCCTCACTCTCTTCCCACACTATACGATTTCAAACTCTTGGTTATACTCACAAATCTCTCTTCTTTAATTCTTACATGGTATCAGAGCTGATTGTTCCTGTTTCTTGACTCCATTTCCATCACAATCTTCCGCATCAACTCGTTTTGTTCTCAAAATCTTTGTTCTTAAAACTCCCTTTTCTTTTAACCGTTGGACAAACACTTAAACCAACGAGTTTACCATGGAACACACCAAAACCATGATTGTTCCGGTTACTCTCAAAGGAGAGAGCTACTTACTGTGGGCAAGGACCATGAAGACAGCCCTATGTGGCCGAGGACTTTGGTCCCATGTTGAAACGAGCGAAGCTCCAAGTGGTGAGACCACCAAAGACGGCAAGGATGTTGTCATAGATTAAAGAAGCAAGTGGTTTCAAGAAGATCAAGGAGTTCTAGCCATTATTCAAAACTCTCTAGATGCTCCTATCCTTGAAGCTTACTCCTATTGCAAAACCGCAAAGGACTTGTGGGACACTCTCAAGAATGTCTTTGGGAATGTTACCAATGTGAACCGAATCTTTGAAATTAAGAGAGCCAACAACAATCTCAACCAAGAAGACATGGAGTTCACCAAGCACTTTGGGAAGCTTAGATCTCTTTGGGCTGAACTAGAGATGCTCCGGCCGGCGACGATAGATCCACCCATCTTAAACGAAAGGCGTGAACAAGATAAGGTGTTTGGCTTACTCTTGACCTTAAACCCTTCCTACAACGACCTTATCAAGCACATCCTGCGATCCGATAAGCTCCCTAGCCTAGACGACGTATGCAACCAAATTCAAAAGGAACATGGTTCCATGGGGCTATTTGGAGGCAAGGGGGAGCTAGTAACCGCCAACAAGGCAGAGGTGGCCTCCGCAAACAGAAGCTTCTACAAGCATGATGACAAGAACACACCATTTTGCGAGCATTGTAAGAAGTCTGGCCATTTCAAGAGTCGCTGCTGGATTCTCCACCCACACCTCCGCATAAACCGTGGAGGAACAAGCCGAGGTGGACCAAGAGCTCACCAAGCGAACATGGTCGGAGAGGCAACTACCTCAACACCAAGTGGCCAAACCCTTGAGGGGAATGGAGCGGCATTAGCGGCATCTTTGGAGCTGGTGAGGAATTCGGACCTTGACGCCCTCATCAAAGCCCTCAAAGAGGCATCCGGTAACTCTAATCTTGCCTCAAACTCCTCTACACCTCTTATTATTGACTCTGGAGCATCACATCACATGATTAGTGACTCTAGGTTGATTAGTGAAATTGAACCCGCAAATGGTAATGTAGTTATTGCTAATGGTGATAAAGTTCCAGTTAAAGGCATTGGTAACTTGAAACTGTTTAACAAAAACTCTAAAGCCTTTTTCATGCCTACCTTCACTTCAAATTTATTATCAGTCAAGAGAGCTACCAATGATCTAAATTGTTATGCTATATTTGGTCCTAATGATGTTCATTTTCAGGATATTGACACAAGTAAAGTCCTCGGCCAAGGAACATCGAAAGACGACCTCTATGTGCTTGAGGATTTGAACTTAGCTCCTTCTAGTTCCTCTTGTTTTAGTTCAATTATTGTTAAGGCTAATAGTGCTATTTGGCATGCTAGACTAGGACATCCTCAGTCTAGGGCATTAGAACTTATGTTGCCTAATATGTCATTTAAGAATGAAAATTGTGAGGCTTGTATCCTTGGTAAACATTGCAAATCTGTTTTTCCCAAGTCTATTACTATTTATGAGAATTTTTTTGATTTGGTTCATTCTGATGTTTGGACATCTCCTTGCTTATCTAGAGAAAATCAAAATTATTTTGTTACTTTTATTGATGAAAAATCAAAATATACTTGGTTGACTTTACTTCCTTCTAAGGATAGAGTTCTTGAGGCTTTTACTAATTTTCAAAATTATGTTACTAACCACTACAATGCAAAGATTAAAATTTTGAGATCAGATAATGGTGGAGAGTACACAAGCCATGCCTTCAAACAATATCTAGCCAAACATGGAATCATTCACCAAACTAGTTGTCCGTACATACCACAACAAAATGGAGTGGATGAGAGGAAGAACAAGCATCTCATGGAGGTAGCAAGGTCTATGATGTTTCACACAAGGGTTCCAAAGCGTTTTTGGGGAGATGCCGTACTCGCAGCCTGTTATCTTATCAACCACACACCAACAAAGATCCTTAACGACATATCCCCATTTGAGGTATTAAACAAGGAAAAACCTACGTTTGATCATTTAAGGGTGTTTGGTTGTGTTTGTTATGTGTTGCGACCAGGTGAACTACGAGATAAGCTTGATGCCAAGAGCGTTAAAAGCATGTTTATCGGCTATTCCACTACACAAAAAGGGTATAAGTGCTATGAGCCGGCGACGAGGAGAGTCCTAGTCTCTCGTGATGTCAAGTTTGTGGAACCACAAGGTTTCTATGATGAGAAAAACTGGGACGAGCTTCACAATCTATCAACCTCCCCATCCGACCGGACACTAAACCTACGTGTTATCCTTGAGCGACTAGGCATCGAAAATGATCAGGTCACTACCGAACCAGCCGGGTCAACATCACCCACTCAGCCTGAGCCATCGACTGAACCTGATCTTGAGGCATCAGACCCGCCAACAGAGGTATCTCCACCCGAGGAATCACCTACGGACGACAATGTCGAGCCGCCTCTTATCAATGAAGTTCCGGCCGAGGAACCAGTCACACACGAACATGATGACTCTGATGCTGGGACTATAATTCCTCTTCGACGAAGCCAGCGCCTCAAGTTTCCTCCCACCAATTGTAAGAACACTCGCGTCTACTAC
>NW_010921754.1:51709-62805 GCF_000633955.1 Camelina sativa
ACACACCAACAAAGATCCTTAACGACATATCCCCATTTGAGGTATTAAACAAGGAAAAACCTACGTTTGATCATTTAAGGGTGTTTGGTTGTGTTTGTTATGTGTTGCGACCAGGTGAACTACGAGATAAGCTTGATGCCAAGAGCGTTAAAAGCATGTTTATCGGCTATTCCACTACACAAAAAGGGTATAAGTGCTATGAGCCGGCGACGAGGAGAGTCCTAGTCTCTCGTGATGTCAAGTTTGTGGAACCACAAGGTTTCTATGATGAGAAAAACTGGGACGAGCTTCACAATCTATCAACCTCCCCATCCGACCGGACACTAAACCTACGTGTTATCCTTGAGCGACTAGGCATCGAAAATGATCAGGTCACTACCGAACCAGCCGGGTCAACATCACCCACTCAGCCTGAGCCATCGACTGAACCTGATCTTGAGGCATCAGACCCGCCAACAGAGGTATCTCCACCCGAGGAATCACCTACGGACGACAATGTCGAGCCGCCTCTTATCAATGAAGTTCCGGCCGAGGAACCAGTCACACACGAACATGATGACTCTGATGCTGGGACTATAATTCCTCTTCGACGAAGCCAGCGCCTCAAGTTTCCTCCCACCAATTGTAAGAACACTCGCGTCTACTACAACAACATGGCCGTCGCACATCCTATTCAAGCCGTATGTTCCCTTGTGCAATTTCCTCAGGATCATCAAGTCTTTCTTGGCCATATTGATGAAAACTGGATTCCACGGACCTATGATGAGGCTAAGAACCATAAGGTATGACGAGAAGCGGTCAATGCCGAAAACACAGCCATGGTACAAAACCACACATGGGACGAAGCCGATTTACCCAAGGGCAAGAAGGTAGTCACGTCACGGTATATCTTCACTATCAAGTATAAAAGTAATGGGGAGATCGAACGCTATAAGGCGCGTCTTGTAGCTTGGGGATTCACGCAAACGTATGGGGAGGCCTATCTTGATACGTTTGCTCCGGTGGCTAAGCTACATACTGTTCGAGTGGTACTCTCTCTCGCCACAACCTCGATTGGGAGCTGTGGCAAATGGATGTTAAGAATGCCTTCTTACAAGGAGAAATTGAAGATGAAGTATACATGCGGCCACCACCAGGTTTAGAAGACACCATCGGTCCGGGAAAGGTGTTAAAGCTCAACAAAGCGATTTATGGCTTGAAACAGTCTCCAAGGGCATGACACCATAAGCTAAGCACCACACTTCTTGACAAAAGATTTCGTAAATCCGAGGCTGACCACACCCTATTCACATTATCAAGCACCAAAGGTATAGTAGTCATTCTAGTGTATGTTGATGATATCATCATCACTAGAAGTGACACCGTAGGTATTCAAGACACTAAAACCTTCTTGAAATCAGTCTTTGACATAAAAGATCTTGGAGAATTGAAATATTTCCTTGGGATAGAAGTGTATAGATCGGATGAAGGTTTATTCTTATCACAAAGGAAATATGCACTTGATTTGTTGAATGAGACAGGTAAATTAGGATCAAAGGCAGTGTCAACACCTCTTGAAGAAAACTACAAGGCTGGAGGACAGGGGGAGCTCAATACAGCCCCATTCAAGGATGTTAGCCTCTACCGGCGTCTAGTAGGTAAGCTTATCTACTTAACCATCACTCGGCCTGACATTTGCTTTGCTGTGAACCAGGCGAGCCAACATATGAAGAATCCGACGATCCATCACTGGAACATGGTGACTCGAATCCTCAAATACATCAAAGGCTCGCCGGGACAAGGCATTTGGATGGGGCGTAACAACAACACAGAACTAGTAGGCTATTGTGATGCTGACTATGCCGGAGATCGTGGAGATCGCCGCTCTACCACTGGCTATTGCACGTTTCTTGGAGGGAACTTGGTAACTTGGAAGAGCAAGAAGTAAAAGGTTGTATCACTTTCAAGTGCCGAATCCGAATATAGAGCTATGAGGAAACTTACAACGGAACTGATGTGGCTCAAGGCTCTTCTCAAGGATCTACCGTGAACAAAACCAAACCAATCACAATGCATTGTGATAATGAGACCGCCATTCATATCGCAACCAATTCGGTGTTCCATGAGAGAACCAAGCATATTGAAGTGGATTGCCATAAAGTTCGAGAGCAAATCAAGCTTGGAGTGGTCCTACCGTGTCATACCGAAAGCAAGGAACAGCTTGCTGACATTCTCACCAAAGCAGCAAGTCCACAAGTGTGTGAATACATTCACTCAAAACTTGGTCTCATGGACCTAACTCGACCATGAGTTCTTTGCTTGGCACCTACACTCTTTTTCTCTTATGTATAGTTTTTCCCAAGAGGTTTTCTATACTAAGGTTTTTAATGAGGTGGGTGTCTATGTTGTCAAGCTTGACCAATATCTGAGGTCAAGCTTGAGGGGGAGTATGAAGTGGCACACCACCGTCCGTACAACCATCCAACTGGGCCGTCCGTACAACTGATATTCTCACAAGTCCAGTCCATTAAGGAAAGCCTCCAACGGTCGCATATCCTCGAGAACCTTCCATCGAGAGCCATTGGGCGAGTTGCACAAGTGGGAAGTCAATGAGAGATCACATGTTGAGTTAAGGAGATGTCGTTATCTCCATGTATATGTGTGCATAGTATCCTAGAGAGAATATACCATTTGTAACTCTCTATAAATGTATTGTAAGTATAATCTAAATAAAGCAAGAAAAAGAGTTTATCTCTCTTTCTCTAACACTCTCTCTCAATCGCTCACTCTCCTCACTCTCTTCCCACACTATACGATTTCAAACTCTTGGTTATACTCACAAATCTCTCTTCTTTAATTCTTACATGGTATCAGAGCTGATTGTTCCTGTTTCTTGACTCCATTTCCATCACAATCTTCCGCATCAACTCGTTTTGTTCTCAAAATCTTTGTTCTTAAAACTCCCTTTTCTTTTAACCGTTGGACAAACACTTAAACCAACGAGTTTACCATGGAACACACCAAAACCATGATTGTTCCGGTTACTCTCAAAGGAGAGAGCTACTTACTGTGGGCAAGGACCATGAAGACAGCCCTATGTGGCCGAGGACTTTGGTCCCATGTTGAAACGAGCGAAGCTCCAAGTGGTGAGACCACCAAAGACGGCAAGGATGTTGTCATAGATTAAAGAAGCAAGTGGTTTCAAGAAGATCAAGGAGTTCTAGCCATTATTCAAAACTCTCTAGATGCTCCTATCCTTGAAGCTTACTCCTATTGCAAAACCGCAAAGGACTTGTGGGACACTCTCAAGAATGTCTTTGGGAATGTTACCAATGTGAACCGAATCTTTGAAATTAAGAGAGCCAACAACAATCTCAACCAAGAAGACATGGAGTTCACCAAGCACTTTGGGAAGCTTAGATCTCTTTGGGCTGAACTAGAGATGCTCCGGCCGGCGACGATAGATCCACCCATCTTAAACGAAAGGCGTGAACAAGATAAGGTGTTTGGCTTACTCTTGACCTTAAACCCTTCCTACAACGACCTTATCAAGCACATCCTGCGATCCGATAAGCTCCCTAGCCTAGACGACGTATGCAACCAAATTCAAAAGGAACATGGTTCCATGGGGCTATTTGGAGGCAAGGGGGAGCTAGTAACCGCCAACAAGGCAGAGGTGGCCTCCGCAAACAGAAGCTTCTACAAGCATGATGACAAGAACACACCATTTTGCGAGCATTGTAAGAAGTCTGGCCATTTCAAGAGTCGCTGCTGGATTCTCCACCCACACCTCCGCATAAACCGTGGAGGAACAAGCCGAGGTGGACCAAGAGCTCACCAAGCGAACATGGTCGGAGAGGCAACTACCTCAACACCAAGTGGCCAAACCCTTGAGGGGAATGGAGCGGCATTAGCGGCGTCTTTGGAGCTGGTGAGGAATTCGGACCTTGACGCCCTCATCAAAGCCCTCAAAGAGGCATCCGGTAACTCTAATCTTGCCTCAAACTCCTCTACACCTCTTATTATTGACTCTGGAGCATCACATCACATGATTAGTGACTCTAGGTTGATTAGTGAAATTGAACCCGCAAATGGTAATGTAGTTATTGCTAATGGTGATAAAGTTCCAGTTAAAGGCATTGGTAACTTGAAACTGTTTAACAAAAACTCTAAAGCCTTTTTCATGCCTACCTTCACTTCAAATTTATTATCAGTCAAGAGAGCTACCAATGATCTAAATTGTTATGCTATATTTGGTCCTAATGATGTTCATTTTCAGGATATTGACACAAGTAAAGTCCTCGGCCAAGGAACATCGAAAGACGACCTCTATGTGCTTGAGGATTTGAACTTAGCTCCTTCTAGTTCCTCTTGTTTTAGTTCAATTATTGTTAAGGCTAATAGTGCTATTTGGCATGCTAGACTAGGACATCCTCAGTCTAGGGCATTAGAACTTATGTTGCCTAATATGTCATTTAAGAATGAAAATTGTGAGGCTTGTATCCTTGGTAAACATTGCAAATCTGTTTTTCCCAAGTCTATTACTATTTATGAGAATT
The DNA here is from genome assembly GCF_000633955.1 of Camelina sativa. Lineage (NCBI taxonomy): Eukaryota > Viridiplantae > Streptophyta > Magnoliopsida > Brassicales > Brassicaceae > Camelina > Camelina sativa. The sequence goes on from NW_010921754.1 coordinate 56,248, forward strand.
TTTTTGATTTGGTTCATTCTGATGTTTGGACATCTCCTTGCTTATCTAGAGAAAATCAAAATTATTTTGTTACTTTTATTGATGAAAAATCAAAATATACTTGGTTGACTTTACTTCCTTCTAAGGATAGAGTTCTTGAGGCTTTTACTAATTTTCAAAATTATGTTACTAACCACTACAATGCAAAGATTAAAATTTTGAGATCAGATAATGGTGGAGAGTACACAAGCCATGCCTTCAAACAATATCTAGCCAAACATGGAATCATTCACCAAACTAGTTGTCCGTACATACCACAACAAAATGGAGTGGATGAGAGGAAGAACAAGCATCTCATGGAGGTAGCAAGGTCTATGATGTTTCACACAAGGGTTCCAAAGCGTTTTTGGGGAGATGCCGTACTCGCAGCCTGTTATCTTATCAACCACACACCAACAAAGATCCTTAACGACATATCCCCATTTGAGGTATTAAACAAGGAAAAACCTACGTTTGATCATTTAAGGGTGTTTGGTTGTGTTTGTTATGTGTTGCGACCAGGTGAACTACGAGATAAGCTTGATGCCAAGAGCGTTAAAAGCATGTTTATCGGCTATTCCACTACACAAAAAGGGTATAAGTGCTATGAGCCGGCGACGAGGAGAGTCCTAGTCTCTCGTGATGTCAAGTTTGTGGAACCACAAGGTTTCTATGATGAGAAAAACTGGGACGAGCTTCACAATCTATCAACCTCCCCATCCGACCGGACACTAAACCTACGTGTTATCCTTGAGCGACTAGGCATCGAAAATGATCAGGTCACTACCGAACCAGCCGGGTCAACATCACCCACTCAGCCTGAGCCATCGACTGAACCTGATCTTGAGGCATCAGACCCGCCAACAGAGGTATCTCCACCCGAGGAATCACCTACGGACGACAATGTCGAGCCGCCTCTTATCAATGAAGTTCCGGCCGAGGAACCAGTCACACACGAACATGATGACTCTGATGCTGGGACTATAATTCCTCTTCGACGAAGCCAGCGCCTCAAGTTTCCTCCCACCAATTGTAAGAACACTCGCGTCTACTACAACAACATGGCCGTCGCACATCCTATTCAAGCCGTATGTTCCCTTGTGCAATTTCCTCAGGATCATCAAGTCTTTCTTGGCCATATTGATGAAAACTGGATTCCACGGACCTATGATGAGGCTAAGAACCATAAGGTATGACGAGAAGCGGTCAATGCCGAAAACACAGCCATGGTACAAAACCACACATGGGACGAAGCCGATTTACCCAAGGGCAAGAAGGTAGTCACGTCACGGTATATCTTCACTATCAAGTATAAAAGTAATGGGGAGATCGAACGCTATAAGGCGCGTCTTGTAGCTTGGGGATTCACGCAAACGTATGGGGAGGCCTATCTTGATACGTTTGCTCCGGTGGCTAAGCTACATACTGTTCGAGTGGTACTCTCTCTCGCCACAACCTCGATTGGGAGCTGTGGCAAATGGATGTTAAGAATGCCTTCTTACAAGGAGAAATTGAAGATGAAGTATACATGCGGCCACCACCAGGTTTAGAAGACACCATCGGTCCGGGAAAGGTGTTAAAGCTCAACAAAGCGATTTATGGCTTGAAACAGTCTCCAAGGGCATGACACCATAAGCTAAGCACCACACTTCTTGACAAAAGATTTCGTAAATCCGAGGCTGACCACACCCTATTCACATTATCAAGCACCAAAGGTATAGTAGTCATTCTAGTGTATGTTGATGATATCATCATCACTAGAAGTGACACCGTAGGTATTCAAGACACTAAAACCTTCTTGAAATCAGTCTTTGACATAAAAGATCTTGGAGAATTGAAATATTTCCTTGGGATAGAAGTGTATAGATCGGATGAAGGTTTATTCTTATCACAAAGGAAATATGCACTTGATTTGTTGAATGAGACAGGTAAATTAGGATCAAAGGCAGTGTCAACACCTCTTGAAGAAAACTACAAGGCTGGAGGACAGGGGGAGCTCAATACAGCCCCATTCAAGGATGTTAGCCTCTACCGGCGTCTAGTAGGTAAGCTTATCTACTTAACCATCACTCGGCCTGACATTTGCTTTGCTGTGAACCAGGCGAGCCAACATATGAAGAATCCGACGATCCATCACTGGAACATGGTGACTCGAATCCTCAAATACATCAAAGGCTCGCCGGGACAAGGCATTTGGATGGGGCGTAACAACAACACAGAACTAGTAGGCTATTGTGATGCTGACTATGCCGGAGATCGTGGAGATCGCCGCTCTACCACTGGCTATTGCACGTTTCTTGGAGGGAACTTGGTAACTTGGAAGAGCAAGAAGTAAAAGGTTGTATCACTTTCAAGTGCCGAATCCGAATATAGAGCTATGAGGAAACTTACAACGGAACTGATGTGGCTCAAGGCTCTTCTCAAGGATCTACCGTGAACAAAACCAAACCAATCACAATGCATTGTGATAATGAGACCGCCATTCATATCGCAACCAATTCGGTGTTCCATGAGAGAACCAAGCATATTGAAGTGGATTGCCATAAAGTTCGAGAGCAAATCAAGCTTGGAGTGGTCCTACCGTGTCATACCGAAAGCAAGGAACAGCTTGCTGACATTCTCACCAAAGCAGCAAGTCCACAAGTGTGTGAATACATTCACTCAAAACTTGGTCTCATGGACCTAACTCGACCATGAGTTCTTTGCTTGGCACCTACACTCTTTTTCTCTTATGTATAGTTTTTCCCAAGAGGTTTTCTATACTAAGGTTTTTAATGAGGTGGGTGTCTATGTTGTCAAGCTTGACCAATATCTGAGGTCAAGCTTGAGGGGGAGTATGAAGTGGCACACCACCGTCCGTACAACCATCCAACTGGGCCGTCCGTACAACTGATATTCTCACAAGTCCAGTCCATTAAGGAAAGCCTCCAACGGTCGCATATCCTCGAGAACCTTCCATCGAGAGCCATTGGGCGAGTTGCACAAGTGGGAAGTCAATGAGAGATCACATGTTGAGTTAAGGAGATGTCGTTATCTCCATGTATATGTGTGCATAGTATCCTAGAGAGAATATACCATTTGTAACTCTCTATAAATGTATTGTAAGTATAATCTAAATAAAGCAAGAAAAAGAGTTTATCTCTCTTTCTCCAACACTCTCTCTCAATCGCTCACTCTCCTCACTCTCTTCCCACACTATACGATTTCAAACTCTTGGTTATACTCACAAATCTCTCTTCTTTAATTCTTACACTACTGGAGTAACAATTGGTTTGTTGCTATCCATGGTTACAGATTTGAGAATAAAAGAGTAGAATAAGTAGAATAGCGAGTATAGAAAGAGAGTGTAGCGAGAATATAGGGTAAGTTTGAAGAATAGAGAGTACAAAGAGAAACAAGAGTGGGTTCAGAGAGTCAAAGATCGAAAAAAATGCTCTGATACCATGTTAGTTTAAGCGGAAGTAGAGATGTGAGAGTAATGAGTGTGAATGGAGTGTGGAACAAATTAAAGAACAAAGAGAACAAGTATAGAGTGATATTCCATAAGTGTGTGTTATACGATGTCGGCCTAAGACCCTTAAATATCAAGACAAACTAGGGCTACTCCCTTTACACACGACAACTTGGTGATAGTGACACAAAGAGAGAAAACAAACTAAGTAGAAACCAACCCGTGACCTTATCCACTAACGGCTACTAGCCGACTTCTAGCTCTTTCTCTTGGGCTTCTTGATGGACTGGCCTCGTCTCTCCTCCCTATACAACTTAAACTCGGCCTTATTGATCACTTGTATGGACGGCCTTATTAATGACTTGTACGGACAGCCTTATTGATCACTTGTACGGACGGCCGTACGGACATGGCCTAGACCGGATAGAACATGGTCAATAGCTAAAACCGAGAAAACATTGATTCAAAGCAGTAAACAGTTTTGTTACTGTTTATAGGGTCAATATATGTAACAATCCAATGCATTTGACTAATTATAAGAGTTCGGGTTGAATTTGGAATGTTTAGACAACACTTATACCCATTTTGTCCCGAAACAGGCTAAAACCGAGAAAACATTGATTCAAAGCAGTAAACAGCTTTGTTACTGTTTATAGGGTCAATATATGTAACAATCCAATGCATTTGACTAATTATAAGAGTTCGGGTTGAATTTGGAATGTTTAGACAACACTTATACCCATTTTGTCCCGAAACAGGCTAAAACCGAGAAAACATTGATTCAAAGCAGTAAACAGCTTTGTTACTGTTTATAGGGTCAATATATGTAACAATCCAATGCATTTGACTAATTATAAGAGTTCGGGTTGAATTTGGAATGTTTAGACAACACTTATACCCATTTTGTCCCGAAACAGGCTAAAACCGAGAAAACATTGATTCAAAGCAGTAAACAGCTTTGTTACTGTTTATAGGGTCAATATATGTAACAATCCAATGCATTTGACTAATTATAAGAGTTCGGGTTGAATTTGGAATGTTTAGACAACACTTATACCCATTTTGTCCCGAAACAGGCTAAAACCGAGAAAACATTGATTCAAAGCAGTAAACAGCTTTGTTACTGTTTATAGGGTCAATATATGTAACAATCCAATGCATTTGACTAATTATAAGAGTTCGGGTTGAATTTGGAATGTTTAGACAACACTTATACCCATTTTGTCCCGAAACAGGCTAAAACCGAGAAAACATTGATTCAAAGCAGTAAACAGCTTTGTTACTGTTTATAGGGTCAATATATGTAACAATCCAATGCATTTGACTAATTATAAGAGTTCGGGTTGAATTTGGAATGTTTAGACAACACTTATACCCATTTTGTCCCGAAACAGGCTAAAACCGAGAAAACATTGATTCAAAGCAGTAAACAGCTTTGTTACTGTTTATAGGGTCAATATATGTAACAATCCAATGCATTTGACTAATTATAAGAGTTCGGGTTGAATTTGGAATGTTTAGACAACACTTATACCCATTTTGTCCCGAAACAGGCTAAAACCGAGAAAACATTGATTCAAAGCAGTAAACAGCTTTGTTACTGTTTATAGGGTCAATATATGTAACAATCCAATGCATTTGACTAATTATAAGAGTTCGGGTTGAATTTGGAATGTTTAGACAACACTTATACCCATTTTGTCCCGAAACAGGCTAAAACCGAGAAAACATTGATTCAAAGCAGTAAACAGCTTTGTTACTGTTTATAGGGTCAATATATGTAACAATCCAATGCATTTGACTAATTATAAGAGTTCGGGTTGAATTTGGAATGTTTAGACAACACTTATACCCATTTTGTCCCGAAACAGGCTAAAACCGAGAAAACATTGATTCAAAGCAGTAAACAGCTTTGTTACTGTTTATAGGGTCAATATATGTAACAATCCAATGCATTTGACTAATTATAAGAGTTCGGGTTGAATTTGGAATGTTTAGACAACACTTATACCCATTTTGTCCCGAAACAGGCTAAAACCGAGAAAACATTGATTCAAAGCAGTAAACAGCTTTGTTACTGTTTATAGGGTCAATATATGTAACAATCCAATGCATTTGACTAATTATAAGAGTTCGGGTTGAATTTGGAATGTTTAGACAACACTTATACCCATTTTGTCCCGAAACAGGCTAAAACCGAGAAAACATTGATTCAAAGCAGTAAACAGCTTTGTTACTGTTTATAGGGTCAATATATGTAACAATCCAATGCATTTGACTAATTATAAGAGTTCGGGTTGAATTTGGAATGTTTAGACAACACTTATACCCATTTTGTCCCGAAACAGGCTAAAACCGAGAAAACATTGATTCAAAGCAGTAAACAGCTTTGTTACTGTTTATAGGGTCAATATATGTAACAATCCAATGCATTTGACTAATTATAAGAGTTCGGGTTGAATTTGGAATGTTTAGACAACACTTATACCCATTTTGTCCCGAAACAGGCTAAAACCGAGAAAACATTGATTCAAAGCAGTAAACAGCTTTGTTACTGTTTATAGGGTCAATATATGTAACAATCCAATGCATTTGACTAATTATAAGAGTTCGGGTTGAATTTGGAATGTTTAGACAACACTTATACCCATTTTGTCCCGAAACAGGCTAAAACCGAGAAAACATTGATTCAAAGCAGTAAACAGCTTTGTTACTGTTTATAGGGTCAATATATGTAACAATCCAATGCATTTGACTAATTATAAGAGTTCGGGTTGAATTTGGAATGTTTAGACAACACTTATACCCATTTTGTCCCGAAACAGGCTAAAACCGAGAAAACATTGATTCAAAGCAGTAAACAGCTTTGTTACTGTTTCTAGGGTCAGAATGTGTGACAATCGAATGCATTTGAATAATTGTAAGAGTTTGGGATGAATTCGAAGTGTTTAGACAACAATTAAAATAAATGATCAACTGCATCCTAACCGAATAGAGAGATAAGCCATGCATAATCCATTATAAGGTCGGTCAGAAGCACAACAAAAACAGGCTAAAACCAAGAAAACATTGCTTAGAAGCACTAAACA
>NW_010921755.1:0-6314 GCF_000633955.1 Camelina sativa
CATTATCTAGACGTATAGTCTTAAGTGGAAAGTCTGGAAAGTGTGCTTTTAGCCTTATAATTTGAGCCAACATCTTAGCAAATGCTAGATTTCTCATGGATAACAAGCAACCGTGCGACCATCTGGTTGATGCATCTATCGTCACCATAAAATATCTAAACGTCCCACTAAATGGGTGTATTGGTCCACATATATGACCTTGTATTCTTTCCAGAAAGTTTAAAGTCTCTCTTGTGACTTTTACTGGTGAAGGCCTTATAACAAGTTTCCCTTGTGCACATGCTACACACGTGAGATGTTTAGGGATAACTTTCCTTTCACTTAGGTTGTGCCCATTCGAACTCTTAATCAGTTTACGCATCATGTTCAAACCCGGGTGGCCTAGCCGGTCATGCCATAGAGTGAACTGTTCATTGAACATTCTGTGCTTAGGCAAGTTAGCCTCTATCATGTTAATCTTAGCATGGTATAAACCAGTGGCTAGTGCAGGTATAGTCTGTAGGACCTTGTTTTTTCTTTTTACATTTTCTATAATGTATAGGAACTCTCTAGTTCCTTCACCCTTGGTTTCCACATGATAACCATTCAATCTTATATCTTTAAAGCTCAATAAGTTTCTCTTTGAGCTGGGTGAATATAAGGCATCACTCAATTCAATATGTGTGCCATTAGGAAACAAAATGTGAGCCTGGCCGTAGCCCTCTATCAAGTTAGCTATACCCGCAATTGTACTAACATTGGCATTTTTCATGGTGAGGTTTATAAAATATCTTTTATCTCTTAAAATAGTGTGGCTGGATCCACTGTCCACCACTAGTTCACTCATATCCTCAGTCATTTTCTATATAAAACAACATTTGTGTTTTAATTCAATAAGGCAAGTACTTTATAAAATAAATCCTTGAATTCAAACCAAATCAATTATCCAATACATAGAAATAAATCAAAGCATGAAAGCATAGTTTTAAACCAAAATAAAACCGAAAATTCATTCATCCTCTTTAAGGAGATCGGAAGTCTCTAGGGAGTCATCATTCTCATGATCAAAGTCGCCTTCATCATCGAGATGCACCAAGTTGGCTTCTGGATTTTTCTTCAAACTTTCTTGATATGCATCAATGAGATGTTTGGGAGTTCTGCAGTTTCTCATCCAGTGGTTTGACATACCACATCGGTGACAAACCAATTTTGCCTTAGTTTGTGGCTTGGAAATACCACGGCCTCTACCACCACGTCCGCGGCTGGCTTGGCCTCCTCGACCACCACGTCCTCTGTCACCACGGCCACGACCGTAGTGGCTCTCTCTGTGGACGTAGTTGGTCTCTTTAGACTCCTTAGGCTCTGCAGCACTTTTCTTTCCCAAATCCACTTTGTGTGCTTCTGGTAATGGGGCTGTACCAGGAGGTCTCATAGCACTATTCATCAGCAATAGTTCATTGTTCTGCTCAGCTAGCAGTAACACCTCATTGAGTTCCCCATACTCGGCATACTTTGTTTGTCGGTATTGTTGCTGAAGAACCATGTTGTTAGGACTAAAAGTAGACAAAGTCTTATCGATTAGCTCCTTTTCTGTTACCATGGTACCACACAGCCTAAGGACTGAGACAATCCTAAAAAGCTCAGAATTATAATCATCCAAGGTTTTGAAATCCTGGATCCTTAGGTGTTTCCAATCGTACTCGGCCTTTGGAAGGAGCACCGTCTTTTGGTGCCCGTATCTGCATTTAAGCGTTGTCCAAAGGTCGAGAGGATCTTCTATGAATAGGTACTGGTTTTTGAGACTCTCAGCAATGTGATGATGCATATGCTGGATACACTTATTCTTTTGCTTGTCCGAGCTCTTATTACCCTCTTCTATGCATTCGAACAAGTCTTTTGACTTCAGGTTGATCTTGGTGTTCATTGCCCATAGCAAATAGTTGTCACCAGAAGCATTCAAGACTGGATAGTCTAAGTGCTTAAGACTTGCCATCTGCGCACAACAGAAATAGACATCCGAATATTAGCATGTGATATTTGAGATCGAACCATGCACTCAATCAATAGGACATGCGGTATTTGAGACCGAACCATGCCTTAGGCCATGCGGTATTTGAGACCGAACCATGCCTTTCCACATTTGGTTTATGGTTTAAATTCATGCATGCAACAAAAGAAAATAGTCTAAGCATGCAACAATTTTAGATAGGATTTCCTTTTTCTTAAGTTTCCTATTTAGTTTAGGATTTAATCTTTTAATACTTTGGATAATTGCTAAATTAATTTAGGAACTTATCCTAATGTTTTAATTCCAAAAATATATGCTTTTAATCATTATGGAATTTTAACAAATTTTTCTCTTGATCGGATTCAATCCTAAATCACAAAGCTAATTCATGCAGACGATTAAACATTCTTATGCGAGTTTGATTTCTATATGCATGAACAATCCAAGTTTTAAATCTCCTAGAACAGTTAGATTAATATCTCCAAGATTCTAACAATTTAATTCTAGGTTCTTATGCAACACAAACAATCAAGCAATCATAGACAATTTAAACAACCAATTTGGATTTTAAGCTTGATAAAGTTTGGTGCAATTATCAATCAATCTAACAACCTAACAATCCGATTTTAAGTCTTAGGATTTAAGGAATTTAAACTTTGTTAGATTGTATACTTGGATGTTTTAAGAGTCCGATAGTTTTAAGGTTCAATTCGGTCATAAGGTTTTGAGAGGGTTCGATATTGTTTACCTTAACACCACAAGGATTCTGATCGGATATGATATGGGAGCTAAAGACCTCAGATATCTCACGAACCTCGAACCTCGAACAGCTTCCACGAACCACGAACTGCTTCCCTCGATCACGAACTGCTTCCCGCGAACAACTCCTTGCGCGCGAACTCACCCCCGAACCAAGTAACCACAAACCTCGATAAGGTTTTGAGAAGATCTCGATCACGAGCTAAGGATGCTCGTGTATCAACAGAAAGAACTTTGAGACCAAGAAAAGATCTCGAAGGAGATGAAGAACAAGAGGCGGTTTAGGGTTTTAGGGAAGAAGAGAGAATTGGCGGCTGCCTTTAGGGTTTTAGGGTTTGAGGCTATCGTGCTGATAACGTGTTATGAATATAGAGTTTGGGGATAAAGCTCTTGTGTATTCTTATTGATTAATCCCGAGGTTACATGCATACATATATAGTAGAGTACAAGGTATAAGCTTAAACCAACATATAGACTAATGGCCGAGTAAGGCTTCGGCTCATGGGCCGAAGGTGNCACATTTGGTTTATGGTTTAAATTCATGCATGCAACAAAAGAAAATAGTCTAAGCATGCAACAATTTTAGATAGGATTTCCTTTTTCTTAANACCGATGGACCGAGACTCCATGGATAATATACGGGCCAGTCTATAGAGTCCACTAAGTGTTTCACAACATATGTTTCATTGTAATAACAGTTTTTTTTTTTTTAATCAAACATTAATTAAATTAAAATAAAACTCCAAGATTGGTTGCCCAAACCNTTTTTCTCTTGATCGGATTCAATCCTAAATCACAAAGCTAATTCATGCAGACGATTAAACATTCTTATGCGAGTTTGATTTCTATATGCATGAACAATCCAAGTTTTAAATCNTGATCCTGGTCAGAGAGAAGGAAGGGAAGCATGATCTGTACGAAAAAAACTCCTCCAACAGATTCAAAAAAGCTGGCCAATCGTCAGGAGTCTACAACATCGCCACCAATTCTGCACAATCTGTCTCGAAGCTCTGACAGGCAACTCCAGCCGCCAATAGTGATTCCATAGTCCAAATCAAAGCTTGTAACTCTGCATGTAAGAATGTGGGACCGCGCCTCTGACTCCCTGCTCCCAGAAGAAGCGTCGAATCATCATCACTACAACACCACCACCCCAGACCCTGCAGAGGATCTGAACCTTTCCAAGAACCATCAATCTGACAACGAGGAAACGCCCCCCTATCCTCCACCAGAGGCGTAGTATGTAAATAATTGTCTGAGTAAGATTTGACGTCGTCCCACAATGATTTATCATTATTCGCCTGAAGTAAAATCTCCAACGGCTCTGCCTCTAACCCTTGAAAAACTTTTTTATTCCTGTCTTTCCATAGTGACCAAAGTATCCAGGGGAGGCATAAAGCTACGTCAGGAACCCCGGACTGAGAAGCTGGCTGCCAGAAAATAAAATCCAAATTTGCATAGATTGAAGCATAAGGAAAACCATCTGGGCTTAACAGAACCGGTGACAACCCCCAAACATTGCGCGAGCGGGGGCACTCGAATAGAGCATGGTTGATCGTCTCTGGTGCAGATTCACACCGTTTGCAAAGAGTATCACACCGGACACTCCTATACGCAAGTCGTTCTAACACTGGAAGAGTACCCGAAGCAATCTGCCAGAAGAAATGTTGGACCTTCGGTGGAACATCAAGTTTCCACGACTGGGCCCTAAGGGCCATACATGACGGNACAACCAATTTGGATTTTAAGCTTGATAAAGTTTGGTGCAATTATCAATCAATCTAACAACCTAACAATCCGATTTTAAGTCTTAGGATTTAAGGAATTTAAACTTTGTTAGATTGTGTACTTGGATGTTTTAAGAGTCCGATAGTTTTAAGGTTCAATTCGGTCATAAGGTTTTGAGAGGGTTCGATATTGTTTACCTTAACACCACAAGGATTCTGATCGGATATGATATGGGAGCTAAAGACCTCAGATATCTCACGAACCTCGAACCTCGAACAGCTTCCACGAACCACGAACTGCTTCCCTCGATCACGAACTGCTTCCCGCGAACAACTCCTTGCGCGCGAACTCACCCCCGAACCAAGTAACCACAAACCTCGATAAGGTTTTGAGAAGATCTCGATCACGAGCTAAGGATGCTCGTGTATCAACAGAAAGAACTTCGAGACCAAGAAAAGATCTCGAAGGAGATGAAGAACAAGAGGCGGTTTAGGGTTTTAGGGAAGAAGAGAGAATTGGCGGCTGCCTTTAGGGTTTTAGGGTTTGAGGCTATCGTGCTGATAACGTGTTATGAATATAGAGTTTGGGGATAAAGCTCTTGTGTATTCTTATTGATTAATCCCGAGGTTACATGCATACATATATAGTAGAGTACAAGGTATAAGCTTAAACCAACATATAGACTAATGGCCGAGTAAGGCTTCGGCTCATGGGCCGAAGGTGTGCGGACTGAGTATGACCGATGGACCGAGACTCCATGGATAATATACGGGCCAGTCTATAGAGTCCACTAAGTGTTTCACAACATATGTTTCATTGTAATAACAGTTTTTTTTTTTTTAATCAAACATTAATTAAATTAAAATAAAACTCCAAGATTGGTTGCCCAAACCGGAGGAAAAGAGTTTACAAAAGAAAATTCAGAAAATAAAGATCTTGAAGAACGAGCAAGACAATCTGCCCGTACGTTGAGCTCTCGAGTGATCCTGGTCAGAGAGAAGGAAGGGAAGCATGATCTGTACGAAAAAAACTCCTCCAACAGATTCAAAAAAGCTGGCCAATCGTCAGGAGTCTACAACATCGCCACCAATTCTGCACAATCTGTCTCGAAGCTCTGACAGGCAACTCCAGCCGCCAATAGTGATTCCATAGTCCAAATCAAAGCTTGTAACTCTGCATGTAAGAATGTGGGACCGCGCCTCTGACTCCCTGCTCCCAGAAGAAGCGTCGAATCATCATCACTACAACACCACCACCCCAGACCCTGCAGAGGATCTGAACCTTTCCAAGAACCATCAATCTGACAACGAGGAAACGCCCCCCTATCCTCCACCAGAGGCGTAGTATGTAAATAATTGTCTGAGTAAGATTTGACGTCGTCCCACAATGATTTATCATTATTCGCCTGAAGTAAAATCTCCAACGGCTCTGCCTCTAACCCTTGAAAAACTTTTTTATTCCTGTCTTTCCATAGTGACCAAAGTATCCAGGGGAGGCATAAAGCTACGTCAGGAACCCCGGACTGAGAAGCTGGCTGCCAGAAAATAAAATCCAAATTTGCATAGATTGAAGCATAAGGAAAACCATCTGGGCTTAACAGAACCGGTGACAACCCCCAAACATTGCGCGAGCGGGGGCACTCGAATAGAGCATGGTTGATCGTCTCTGGTGCAGATTCACACCGTTTGCAAAGAGTATCACACCGGACACTCCTATACGCAAGTCGTTCTAACACTGGAAGAGTACCCGAAGCAATCTGCCAGAAGAAATGTTGGACCTTCGGTGGAACATCAAGTTTCCACGACTGGGCCCTAAGGGCCATACATGACGGCCCATATTC
>NW_010921755.1:11663-22319 GCF_000633955.1 Camelina sativa
AACCAAACATTAATTAAATTAAAATAAAACTCCAAGATTGGTTGCCCAAACCGGAGGAAAAGAGTTTACAAAAGAAATTTCAGAAAATAAAGATCTTGAAGAACGAGCAAGACAATCTGCCCGTACGTTGAGCTCTCGAGTGATCCTGGTCAGAGAGAAGGAAGGGAAGCATGATCTGTACGAAAAAAACTCCTCCAACAGATTCAAAAAAGCTGGCCAATCGTCAGGAGTCTACAACATCGCCACCAATTCTGCACAATCTGTCTCGAAGCTCTGACAGGCAACTCCAGCCGCCAATAGTGATTCCATAGTCCAAATCAAAGCTTGTAACTCTGCATGTAAGAATGTGGGACCGCGCCTCTGACTCCCTGCTCCCAGAAGAAGCGTCGAATCATCATCACTACAACACCACCACCCCAGACCCTGCAGAGGATCTGAACCTTTCCAAGAACCATCAATCTGACAACGAGGAAACGCCCCCCTATCCTCCACCAGAGGCGTAGTATGTAAATAATTGTCTGAGTAAGATTTGACGTCGTCCCACAATGATTTATCATTATTCGCCTGAAGTAAAATCTCCAACGGCTCTGCCTCTAACCCTTGAAAAACTTTTTTATTCCTGTCTTTCCATAGTGACCAAAGTATCCAGGGGAGGCATAAAGCTACGTCAGGAACCCCGGACTGAGAAGCTGGCTGCCAGAAAATAAAATCCAAATTTGCATAGATTGAAGCATAAGGAAAACCATCTGGGCTTAACAGAACCGGTGACAACCCCCAAACATTGCGCGAGCGGGGGCACTCGAATAGAGCATGGTTGATCGTCTCTGGTGCAGATTCACACCGTTTGCAAAGAGTATCACACCGGACACTCCTATACGCAAGTCGTTCTAACACTGGAAGAGTACCCGAAGCAATCTGCCAGAAGAAATGTTGGACCTTCGGTGGAACATCAAGTTTCCACGACTGGGCCCTAAGGGCCATACATGACGGCCCATATTCGACTTCCGTCATTAATTCTCTGGCTAACCGGTAACCTGATTTAACCGTATACCTCCCTGACTTGGTAAAGTGCCAAACTAATCGATCCGGTTTCTGGACCTTACTGACTGCCATACTCCGAATAATCGGTATATCCCTCGGATCCAGAAACTCCTCCAGAGTAGGCAAATGCCAATCCTTCGTAACAGGATTAATTAAGTGGTTCACCATCAAACTCGGTAACTAGAGTCGTCCCCGACCATTTGCTGCGCGTGGACGGGTATCCGGTATCCAGAGGTCTCTCCAAACCAAAATAGAAAAACCCGAGCCTACTACCCACCGCGCTCCATGTTCTACCAATACCTTAGTTGAAAAGATACTCCTCCAAGCAAAGGAGGGGTTATATGGTTTTTTGGCCATAAGAGGGTGTTTATTTCTAAAAAATCGGCCTTTCAACACCCGTGCCATTAAGGACGTCGGATGTTGAATTAGCCGCCAATACTGTTTTGCTAACATAGCATCATTAAATTGTTCCAGGGCTCTGAAACCTAGACCCCCTTCACACTTATCCTTACATAATTTATCCCAGGCCACCCAATGTAGACCATGTGCCCTATCATTGGATTTCCACCAAAAAGTGGAGATAGCACTCGTTAATTTGGATGTCAACTCTTGCGGCAGTTTGTAACAGGACATCACATGAGTAGGAAGTGCCAGTGCCACTGATTTAATCATAATCTCCTTACCACCCTTCGATAAAAGCTTTGCATTCCAACCATTGACGCGATCATCCAGCCGATCCTTGACATATCCAAAAACCTTCGTTTTTGAACCTTGGAGGTTTTCAGGGATGTCCAAATAAGAACCCATACCTCCCTCTTTAGAAATACCAATAACTGATTTTAACTGATCCCTTATCTCAGAAGGAACCTTCTTACCAAACATTATAGAAGATTTTTCTAAATTAACCTCTTGCCCTGAGGCTTTGCCATAATTTCTGATAATTTCCATGACCGTCTGACATTCAGCCACCTCTGCTTTACAGAAAAACAGACTATCATCAGCAAACAACAAATGCGAAATGGTAGGACTATCGCGAGTGATTGTGATACCCGTTACTTTCTTTTCTCGTTCAGCCTTTTTAATATTCGCTATCATAACCTCCGTGCAAAGAATAAACAAATACGGTGATAACGGGTCCCCCTGACGTAGACCTCTCTGTGGTGTAATAAAACCCCGAGGTTGACCATTGAGAAGAACTTGATATGACACCGAGGAAACACACCACATGATCCAGGAAATCCATTTCCTATCAAATCCTAGCTTAATCATAACCGCCTCTAAGAAATCCCATTCCACAGCCTTACTCATATCCGTTTTAAAGGCCAGAAACTCCGACCTACACCTATGATTAGTATTTAACCCATGGAACATTTCCTGCGCAACCAAAATATTATCCGTAATTAAACGACCCGAAACAAAAGCCGATTGAGTTTCGGAAAACAGACCAGGAAGGAAACGTTTTAGCCGAAAGCACAAAACCTTTGAAATGATCTTATAACTCACATTATAAAGACTTATCGGTCTAAACTCCGTCATCCGCTGCGGCCGATCAACTTTAGGAATAAGACAAATATTTGTCTCATTCAAGCGTGGATCAAAACTACCTGATCGGAAAAACTCTCTGACCAGCGCCACTAAATCTCCTTTCAAAGAGGACCAAAATCGTTGAAAAAACAAAGCCGTCATTCCGGCAGGTCCTCGTGTTTTCTCCGGGTGCATAGCAAACAGGGCTTTCCGAACTTCTTCTTCAGAAATATCCCGAATAAGCTCTCTGTTCATAACATCTGAAATTAAGGGGGTAACCTCCTGTAACATCTCCGAAACACCGCGGGTATCTGAATTCCTAAAGAGGTCCTCAAAATATTTTGTAGCAATATTCTCCATACCTGTAACCGATTCATTCCATACATTATCTGCATCAAACAATCCAATGATCCTATTTCTTACCCGACGCTGTCGAGTGGAGGCTTGGAAAAATTTTGTGTTCTTGTCCCCAACCCGTAACCAAAACTTCCTACTCTTTTGTTGCCAGTATAATTCCTCATCCCGATACGCCTCCTTTAATTTCCTCTCTATACCGCGAATTTCCTCCTGAGAAATCAGATCATCCATTTTCGCCTCCTGTAAAGCCGCCTTCAAGGAAGAAATGAGCCTTGGGCCAGAATAAATATTATTCTTTCTCCACCAAGAAATCGAATTCCTGCAATTTTTTATCTTGTCCACAAAGCCCGGAATCCGGAAATTTTTAGTGCGATTCTATCCAGACTCAACCGCCCCTGCTAAACCATCTTTCCCTAACCAGCGTTTGTCAAAATGAAATTGCCTATTCCGTTTCGTATGTGTCTTTAGGCACGTTGCTAAAATCGGACAATGATCAGAGCCAATCATTTCCAAATAATCTACCTTAGAATTCGGGAAATAGCCCTGCCATTCCTCATTGCCCAAAGCACGATCTAACCGGCAACAAACTACCTGGTTATTGCACCGATTACCTCTCCATGATAATTGTTCACCATAACAAGGGAACTCCAACATCCCACAATGACGGATCATGGAAATAAAAGGAACAAAGGAAGAGGCAGGACGCAAAACACCTCCCCTTTTCTCATGATTACCAACCAATTCGTTAAAATCACCAATCATAAACCAAGGATCAACACGAAAAGACCTGATATCCGATAACTTATCCCATACTTTATCTCGATTTTGGGGAACCGGGTCACCATATATAAAAGACATAAGCTAATTGTTGACAAAAAAACGCTTGTACGTCTATAATGCGATCACACTCGTAAAGAACTGAGAGTTTTATTTCATCTTTGTAAAACAATGTTAAACCACCACTAGCCCCGTAGGGTTCAACAATATACAAATTATTAAAACCAAACTTATTCTGAAATTTTTGCAAATAAGAAAAACATTTCTTAGTTTCGGATAAAAATAAAATGTATGGTCGATGTTGTTTCCACAAATCACCCAAATACTTCTCTGTCAGATCAACCCCAATGCCCTGACAGTTCCAGCTCAGGAACTTCACGTTTCCGCCGGTGGTTTCGGGAGAGCCACCGTCCCTTTCCTGAATTGACGACCACCATCCGCTTGTTTACCACGTAAGGTAATGTCCTGCCTTCCTTGATTCTTCTATTTTTTCCCCGCACCTGCAGGTTTAGAAAGTGCCTTAGCCAACAAACGTTTCCCCGGAGAAGCCAAAGTCCTAGCAACATTTTTAGCAACAATTCCAAAACCGCTAACACCTTTTCTAGCAATAGGCCTATTAACTCGCTCCCTAAGAACAATTGGTTCCTCTAGCTTGACATCAGCCATAGCATTATTAACAAGACCCAAAACGATATCCGGCAATACTGAAGTAGTAGATGTACCTTGTGGACTATCAGTCGTATCAGGCTGAGAATCCATCCCCTGATCAGCGAGAGTTGTATCCTCCTTACTCAACCCAGATTCAGCTAAAACCGCAACATGACCATCGGGATATTCTCCCTCCTCCAACAAATCGTCATTATCCTCCATAAAATCAGTCTCCTCACCCTCCTTGACCATTCCGGTATGAATATCTTCCAGAACAACTGCAACAGCCTGAGAAGTGTAACCTTTACCGACAGCACCCTCTTCCTCTTGAGATCTCATCGCAGCAACACCCTGATTAACCGTAGCACCTTGTTTAACCTTATACAGAGGTTTTGGCCACACCGGTCCCATACCCTACTGGTTCAGATTGAAAGAAGGAACCTGCCCCACTAAGTCACCACCTGATTTATGCGAACCTCTCTGTCCACCAGAACCACTAGACTCAACTGATGTAAACTGTTTTTTCTGACCCCACGCCGAGCCAGAGAACCTCTCTTGATATCAGGATCCATAAGGACCCCCATCACCATGCATAACCTCCTGACTCTGAAAGTCCAGAGCCCTCTTAACATGCTTCCCTGGTTTCTCCCAACCACCCTCAGTTTTGTATCCTCCTTGTTTGACCTGAAGATGATGTTTCGGAGGGAACCGTTTATCCACTTGCTGCTCCACAGCCTGCTCACCCGCCCCCTTCTTCAACTCTGGGCACTCTCTCACATCGTGAGTAAGTCGAGAACAATGCTCACAGAAGCCTGTCAGCTTCTCATATTCAAGAGAAACAATGACTTCATCGCCAGACTCAAAAGGAACAACCATCTTGAACAAGAGAGGGTTAAAGCCATTAACCGTCACACAGAAGCTTCCAGTCTCCTCATCAATCTCCCTGAGTAAACCCACCTTCTTGCCTATAGCTCTCAGCGTCGCCTCCTCCCAAAGATGCATGGGAATACCGCTTACCTTGACCCAGAAATTAATTGCAGAAGGATAAGTGGATGAGATAATAGGCTCCCATTTCACCAACGCAATCATCCACCCATCAAAATGATAAGGGCCATTCATCAGAACCACCTGCAATTCCTCTTCAACCTCGAAGTTAAACTGAAACAAACCCTGTCCCAAGTCTGCTCCTACCACCTTATCCTCCAGCTTCCAAATCTTGGGTAGATTAGCCACCAATGACTCCATCTGCTGAACATTTGGGTTCATCAATCGCCCAATAAGAGTCAGTGAGAATTGTTGTATTCTCTGAGCCAAAACTGAATTAGCAATCCGCACTGTCTCAGTACGAACCAACGGTGCTTTGCCTTTGTTTAATGATAGCTGCGACATAGTAGACCACCCACAAAACAACCAGGACACCCGGGGATAAGAGGAACACAATGATTCAGAACACACCTCTGTTGGATAAGCAAACAAAATACTCACGAGAAGGTGAATAATAGAACAACAATGAAACCACTCTGTCGAACTAAACTCTCGGATATATACCACTTGAAAGCACCACCCTTTGTCAAGGGATATACAAAATCTGTCCGATATTGAAATCCCATATCCTACCGAAAACCATCCCAAAACAATCAAAGCAATATCGTAGAACGATCCCACTCCGATACACCAGGGAAAGAAGTATAATCGCATACCATAAATAACATACCAACAGATCCTCTCATTTGTAGATTCAATTGAAGGCTCGAAGATAAGGAGATGGAGATCTCGACCTTGTAGAGCGCGAGAAATCAAACCCCACATAATCAGGAATCGAATCCTATCACGCCCATAAAGAACTCGTACCGAATCGACCACAGTCAACCAAATAAGATTCGATCCAATCAAATCTCCACCACATAGAAAGAGGTCCCGCCGAACCCGAATGAATCCCGACCAAATCAGAGATGGATTTCCGATCCATCCCCAATCTCTAACCGTGACTAGAGCACACGAAAGACCAATCTTCCGCCTCTCAAAAACACTGAACCAAAGCATATCAAACCCTAGATCGATTCGCCATCGCTACCGCCCCTTGAATATTTTCTTAACTTGATCGTCTGTTCAGAATAACACAATAATTAAATATTAACAGTTATAATAACACAATAATTAAATATTAATAGATTTTTTTAATTGTCATTAATCATTCATTGCAATGCTATAAATACTATGGAGGTGACAAAATTGTCAACATAAAAACAAATGAACAATTGCAATTCATTAAAATTTAGTGCCTTAAAACACGGATATGGTTATAAATATGAGAGTTACAAAATATTTGATATAATATGTAAGTTAATAAAATAAGTAAAAAAGTCATAGAAATAAATTTATTATGAATAAATAATTCTTTTTTATGTGTTTAAATATAAAATTCAAAGTTTCTATAAATATAAATATATGACAAGAACTTCAAGCAAATGAAAACATAATTTCAAATACATATTTAATTCTCTCTTTAAATGTGCATTCAGCCATTTCTCTATAAATATTTATAAATTATATATATTAAAATATACATTAGTTTATTATATTAAGAATGTAATTACTAAATAATTTAATAATCAGGCCAATGTGGCTACACGAACAAATATGTATTGATCAGCCTTAATTCAATAAGAGCTATTTGAGTAAAAATAAAAATTTAATAATCATATTATGCATTATTTTGATTCAATTTTTTTTTCTTTTTTATTATACGATTAGTTAAAAAAAGAAACCAGAACATAAAGGATATATGGCAGATGCACAGATGCCACGTGGCAGTCTCTGAGAGCAAGTTTGTAGTGGTAGTCTACTTTATTATATAAGATTATATACTCATTTAAGTTTAACTAAGCATGTTCATCAAACAAAATTAGTTGTTTAAAATTTTTATGTAAGAAAACACACTTAATGTAGCCAATAAACAAACCTTTGTAAGAATCATCTATGCACTACAAAGAAAAGGTATTTTGTGTAACTTATATAAGTGACATTGTAAGTGGTGATTTTGCATGGATTGAAATAATTATTGGCATCTATTATTGTAATGAATGTTAATATGTATCAATTGCACAAATGTTGTTAATTTTGTGTAAGTTGAATATAATTGATGTTAGGATTTGCATCAATTTATCAAATGACGTTAATGTTGCTAAAATTATAATAAGCAATATTATGTTAATATCAGTTATAAATAATTGATATTGATATGTTTTTAAATATCATAAAAGTTTTTAGCTTAATGGAGAAAAAATGCTTATTGGATGTCCAACTTTTAAATTTGAGTGACTTTTTTTTTTTTTGAACAACCAGATGCTCTTATTCATTCAAATCAAAGCATACAAAGGAAGAGATACAAAGATCTCAAAGTTTACACTGAAACAAAGATTACACAGATGGGCATTCCCCAATGCCATAAGAGCTATGCAGCAGTCACTAAGAAGCGGCTTGGAACAAGGGAGATCACGGTATATCGATTGATCATCCTCGAGAAATTCGGTGGATGACAAGATAGTCACGGTCGATAGACCATGTGACGTTAATAGCAAAGCCATAGCCAGTAAACTCACCGGAGCGAGGGGCACTAACAAGAGCACCACATTGGCAAGGATTCGGTAGACCAAGGATTGGTGGTCAAGGGTAGAGTGCTTTAACATCCAAAGCGGAGGGTCAGGAACAAACTGGTAGCACCAGAAAACGCTTCGATAAAAAACAGTCCAAGTGTTGAAGATGGCGCTGAAGAAAATTTGCTTGAAGTCGTCGGATGCAAGAGTGGAATAACAAGGCATAAGACCATAATACTTCAAGGTTTTAACATCAGACCATACAAGTGGAACTAGATCCATGACTAGCCAAGGATAACAATCAAACCATAACAATACATGTGGGTTCTCTCTCACTTTGTGCCCTTTACCAAGGAGATTAAGAACACCACACAAAGCATGTAGCCGGTTTGACATTGGTAGATGAGATTTAGGCTTGGTCTGGTGGGTTGTTGATAACACCAAAATGGTGCGGGTGAAGGGATGTTGTTGATAACTAGAAACGCTAGTTAGCATAGAGGTAAATGGGTTGAGGTTCTTCCAGTTAACAATCAAATTCACAACTTGAGCAAAGACCAGGGATCTCCCGTACTCTATGTTACTACTAATCATTCTAGGTAAATGGATTCTCAGATGCAGTCTTCGGACATCGAGTTCTACCAAAGAACCTAAGAAAAGTTTACTAGATATCATAGGGATAGAAAGAGTAGACCTGGGATTTTGGAGAATGGGTAAAATCGTTTGGGATGTTAGCAATCCGAGTTTAAGTCCTGAGCTCATCCGCAGAGATCCAAAAGAATTTGGGGATGGCCAGGGGAGTTGACATGGGTCTACCAAGCTCGTAATGTGATAGATCTTAGATACAGGAGTCCACAAACGGAGATAAGTTGCATCTCTGGAAGATTCCTCGCCAAACATCAACTCGGAAGCCGTGGAGGAAGAGGAAGCTTCAGGGGCGAAGCACAATCCGAATCGGGAGAGATAGAGACACATGGACTTTTGATCGAGGATAGGTGAGGATGGGGTTTGCCGAACTCCAGATCCTGCTGTGGTGGCACAAGGACTACCCTTCGTCTAGATCTAGGGTGGTTGTAGAGGTTTGGTCGGGAAACAAAAGAAGAGAACAAGAGGGGAAAAAGAAAGCAAAGAGAATCTAAAGGGGTAGAAGAGATAGTAACAGAGCAAGGATACTGAGAGATCCCGACGCCGGCGAGCCGGAGCTCTACCGGCGTCGGAGAGAAGTGAAGAGGGAGGCGCCTCGATTATCGTGCCTGAGAGAGAAATTAGGGCAAACTCGGTTGTTTGTGATCGACAACAAATTAAATTTGAGTGACTTAAACCATCAACTTAGTATATAACTAGGTACTAACCCGCAGAAAACCGCGGGCTGAACTTTTTTTTGATGAAAATTTGTAATAATTTATTTTGTTATTATGTTATATATATTGGTTTGTGATTAAAAATTTGGTTTGCTTATATTAGTTTTTTTGTATTTTATAAATGTTTATTGAAAACCTGTCAATAAAATATTTACATAATGAATAAAATTGTTTAAACCTTTGTCAATTAAACGCAGTTTTTGGTATAGTTGTGAAGTAAGTAAAAAGATATAACTAACATGTAAAAAGAGCAACTAAATATAGCTAGGAAAAGTTTTGAAAAACCTCTTAAAAAACAACATTTATTGTTTTTCTTTTTGTGATTTCCCTTTTTTTGTTTGTAATTAGCACCTTCAAGCATTGAATATATTTAATTCTCAACTTAGTTTTATTTCCTAAAGAACGGTGGCTAAAATAAAAATATAATTTTTTAAAATACATAAGATAAAAGTTTATGTTATCTTGTGCTGGAAAAGTTTTTTGATAAAATTTGTGGTTATATAGATTTTATTCGATTAGATTTTTAAAGTCTTACTTGTTAAATTTTTTTAAGGAAAAATTAATTTTGATTCTAATAGATTTTTTTTTACTTTTCTACAATTTATTTTATTTTATGTGTCTCCAATTGTCATTTTTAATTAAATATATATATTTAATTAATTAATTAATCTTATTGAGTTTTTCAAATGGCAATTGAATTTAGTTTTTTACACATTTTAAGGTTAATTTCATATTTGTACTTCTCAATTAATATAGTAGGATGTAACATATAGTGTACTTTTTTCGACTTTCTGATTTATTTTATATTTTAGTCGACATTTATCACTACCTTCATCAAGATCAGCTTTATAATGTGTATCAATCGATCACCAAAACTCCCAAACGATATCATTACCACTTGCCTCTTGACATTAACCTAGTGTTCATATTAACGCCTCAAGCCAAAGCCGACTACAAGCTTTGTGTGAGACTCCTTAACCTCTATGGCTATGAGCTTCATGTGAGGGAGGACCCACCTGCTATGTTATGGCTTTGGTTACTTCTTACTAGGATGAGCCTTAGAACAATCTTATCCACCAATCTCTTACAACCGCCATTAGTGTGTAAGCTCAAGTTTGTCCTTCTTCTACAATGCTTTCTCGGCTACAAGCTTTGTGTGGGACTCCTTAACCTTCATGGCCGAAGACTTCATGCGAGGGAGGACCCACCTGCTCTGTTAAGACATTGCATATACCACTTACGAGTCTCGGTAGCTCCACCACTTGTTAGGAGAATTGTGCCAGAAGCTGTAGTAACCCTTGATCAATTGGTTTTGAATTTTCTCCTGTTGGCGAGAACACTACCCCCCCCCCCCC
>NW_010921755.1:22446-38384 GCF_000633955.1 Camelina sativa
AGTTCCCTATTGTACCACCTTTTTCAACGCTCCGCTGCATATTTTGCAAAAGCCATTGTCGATTACTTGCTGATCCAGGAAGTTGCGGAGCATGTCTTCAAAGGCATTTCCACCTTGGTCCCAACAGATCTTTCAAGTCCTGCTAGCCTCCCAAAGACTTGCATCCCCTTGGAAAACTCATGGAGCCAATATCTATCTATGTTTTGTAACCTTATTAAACTTGGTAAGCTTTGTAACTTTTTAAGCTTCCCCTTGTATGAATTAATCTATTTGAGGTCCTAAGTTTTAATGAAAACTTACCAAGTTTGGCAAAAAAAAAAAGATTTAACAAAAGATATTTTAAATTGATGATAATAATATGGATGAAATGATAATAATAATAATAATTAAAAAGAATCCAGACTTAAAAGAGAAGAAATATGCAAGAGGGAAGCAAAAGAAGAAAGAACAAAAATCAGGAGTTGTCATTTTGAAGACGAAACCCATCGACTCATCATCTTCCTTCCTCAGACCCCCAAACACATAAACAAAACACAACAAAAAAGCTTCACTTTTTCTCTCTCTCTCTCTCTCTCCCTCTCCCTCTCATCTCAAAATCTCTCTCTCTCTCTCTTGGTCCTCGCAATCCCCAACACTTGAGGGGTTCGATTCTTCAATCCTACCTCCGATTTCAATTAATCATCTGAATCATCAAGTTGAAATCGTTCCGGTGCTGTTGGTGTTCCGACGCCATAAAACTGGATTCCTTTAATTACATTTTATGTTGATTTATCGATAGATCGATTTTAGGGTTTCGAGTTGGGGCGCTGACTTGAGGTTTGATTGGATGAGCAAAGGGGCATGGGACTTGAGTCAATTGGGTGTCTCCCTACCCTAATCATCGCAAATTCCTGATTTCTGAGCTCTTCCCAAGGAATTAGGATTCGTGATTGTTCTTGTTTCGTATCTAATTTTGATTTGGAGTTCGCCGTGGATGAGAGTCTTGGGCTTGGTCAATTGAGGGTTTTTTTTACTGTTTCGTTTCTGAGATAATGGATGACATTGGTTCCGGCGATGGTGGTTCTATAGGGGTTGTATCAACTCCGTGGAAGCCAATTCAGCTGGTTTTTAAGCGTTATTTGCCACAGAGAGGGTCCGAAAGCAAAGTTCGAGCTGTGGTGAAGAAGCCGGTAAGTATTGATCTTTTGGTTTTGAGATGGACTCTGTCATCTTTGAATGCATCAAATCAAGCTTTGTTTTTGTGTGGTTTTTTTTTTAAATTTTGCAAAGATAGTGAGAATGGATAGAGACTAGTGGCAAGTGATTTCTCTGCTGGTTCTGTTAGCCAATGTTGTTTGTAAAGCTGCCAGTTAGCTCTAGGCCTGTATGAATTTCAAGTTGAATAGCAGCCTTGGTCCAGTCATGCATGACAGTCATACAAACATTCTAGTATGTATTCTCTTACGCTAGTAGTAAAGGAGACTTAGAAGATCCGCTCTCTAAATCAACCGTAGTTATACTATACCGTGAGTTATTTTAGGAGGTAACGCACTGGTAAGTGCCTTGGATGTATGGAATATAGGTGATGCATGTATTTCTTTCGAAAGTGGCTGTTTGGCTTCATTGGAGGCTTACATTAAATGATGTGTAATTCTAGTTTATATCTGATCTCAACTTGTTGAAAACTTATTTAATATCTGTCTACATTGGACAATACTATTTTACTTTGTACATATAGCTCAATGCATGTAAAGTAGTACTTTAGCTGAAGAATATATAGTTCAACCACTATTTCATTGGTAATGCAGCGTCAAGTTAGATATCCACTCCGTCATGTTTTTTTTAGGTGTCATCATCCAACCAAAATCAGCTCATTTCCGATTTCAAACCAAATGCTACTCATTTTCATATTATTGGTTCACGGAGGGTCCTGGTTAAATGGTTGTATATGGTATAACTATGTGGATTTTCACTCTAATAAACAAGTGCGCATTTTCTTGCATTAATCTTAGTTGCAACACAGGCAGTTGATAAATACTGGGTTAAAGTCTGTCATGATCTTTGGGTTTGCGTAGGGAATGGTTGTGCACACTAGTTGACTTGAATAATTTATTTGCTAAGGAAAATTGGCTGGTAGGTTTGTTGGATCACTTGAATGCATACCAGAGTTCAATTTGCAGAGCTTCTTGTGCGACTGTTTAGCTCAGTATATAGCTAGTCTCTCCCATTAGTTTTCTACCTGCTGTAATGTGCTGTCATTCTGCTGGGATAGTTGGGCATGGTTTTGGGGTTTACTGATAAGTGTTGTTGTCTTCTTGCCTTGGCTTTAAGCAAGGTGATACTTATTATTCATTCTCGATGTACCTTTTTATCTTGTATTGAATCACTATTATAACAAGACAGCAGAATGTTTATCTACTTAAGGATGGTAACAGTCGAAGTTTTTGTCTCTGTTCTCTACTTTCAGAACTCAAGTTAACTGATATATATATATGTCTGTTTGCAGGTTGTAGTGAGACTAACTAGGGACTTGGTTGAGACATACAAAATATGTGACCCACAGTTCAAATATAGAGGAGAGTTGAATCCTAAGCGGTACTTGACAACTCCATCAGTTGGTGTGCACAATGATGGCTTTGATAATGTCAACTCTGATCTAATTCTGGCTGTAAATGATGATTTTTGCAGTTCAGATTCACGGCAGAGGTTTGCTATTGTTTTATTTATTTACATTCTTTTGTTTTCTCCGATTTTGTTTCTCGTTTTGTCGTGCTGTTAGAGGCATAAAGTTTAAACCTCTTACTATCTATATTAGCCGTCTTTTTGATGAAGTTTCACTCGTTCTCTTAGATACATTGTCAAAGATCTTCTTGGCCATGGGACTTTTGGTCAGGTTGCTAAATGCTGGGTTCCTGAGACAAACAGCTTTGTTGCTGTGAAAGTAATAAAAAACCAGCCTGCATACTATCAGCAGGCGCTGGTTGAAGTATCTATTTTGACAACGGTATGTAATTATTCTATATTTTAATGATCCTTCGTATTCATATTCTTCGTAGTGAAAATTGTTAGTGGTGTCTGTCTCTTACTTTTCGCTTGGGTGTGTAGCTAAACAAGAAGTATGATCCAGAGGATAAGAACCATATTGTTCGCATATACGACTACTTCTTACATCAACGTCATCTGTGCATATGCTTTGAACTTCTCGACATGAACCTGTAAGTTGTTTAACTGAAGTATCTTCTCCTTCTATCTTACTTATGCTTTTCCTCTAATTTCCTTCATGCGAATTGTATACAGTATTTGTTGATGATAATTCCATTGTCCTTGGTAATTTATGGTTCTCAGGTATGAGCTCATAAAGATAAATCAGTTTAGAGGTCTGTCATTAAGTATAGTCAAGCTCTTCTCTAAGCAGGTATTTATATTTTCCAGATCTATGTTTTCACTGATTTGTTTCCTTTTTAATTGTTTTCATCTACAGTATCAACTGTTTTCTTATGTGTACTGTAGATCTTACTTGGTTTGGCTCTTTTGAAAGATGCTGGCATAATCCATTGTGATCTGAAGCCAGAAAATATTCTTCTGTGTGCCAGGTCTACTTTCTAGAACCATTCCTCTAACCCAAAACTGTAACTGATAACTTTAATCAAGTGGATTTTTTTTTTCTTTTTCTTTAATTGCATCAGTGTGAAGCCAACTGAAATTAAGATAATCGACTTTGGATCAGCGTGCATGGAAGATAAAACTGTTTATTCATATATTCAGGTTTTCTTCTTGCTTTCCATATACCATCTATTAGGTTATATCATACCAAACAAAATAATTAAGCTTGCTGGTCAATCTTCTTACAGAGTCGTTACTACAGATCGCCAGAAGTCTTACTTGGATACCAGTATCCTTTTAAATTCCAAGATAAGAATCGTTTCTGAACAAAATTTAAAATGTTTTCTCATAGTCACCGGCACTGAAATATCTCATGTCTGTGAGATAGGCTTGTTTGCACTATCATCATCATCATCAAAATTTTCTTTGATCTGTGAATCTTATTGATTTATTTCATGAACTTTGTTGCTATAGTTCCAGTAAATTGTTACTTTTCTTTCGCTTATTAATTTAACTGCAAACTAATGTTAATTGGTTTTCTTCCTATGGTACATGATATCTAAAACTTTCTTTAGATTGTATGTTAAAGCTTAACCACCATATAGATACACTACAGCTATTGACATGTGGTCTTTTGGCTGCATCGTTGCCGAGCTGTTTCTTGGATTGCCACTGTTTCCAGGAGGTTCAGAATTTGATATCTTGAGGCGTATGATCAAAATACTTGGGTATGATCCTTTATTATTGAATTGGTAAATGAGAATGCAGTCTATAATTTTAGGGTTTTATTATAAAATTAGTAAATGAGCAAGCAGTATTATTTTAGGTCTGCTCCCTTGATAGTCAATACTCGTACTATTACATTTTTTTTGTTTCATATACTTTCGCTAATTTATGTGTTTATTCGTGGTGCTTTATGGTCAGCCTTTTAGTTCCCTTTGTGTTCAGCAACCCTATTTAGCTTCTCAACGTTTTTGCAACTATGAAGTCCTCGCTTCTTTTTAAGCAACAAGTGTCGAGATTTCTAGCAACAAGGAGCTTTTTTCATTTGTTTTTTTTGTTGTTTATTGCCTCTTTCTGTTTCTTATGATTGTATAAATTTTCTGTCATATAATTTCCCAGCAAACAACCACCTGATTATGTGCTCAAGGAAGCAAAAAATACAAAT
Organism: Camelina sativa; assembly: GCF_000633955.1. NCBI lineage: Eukaryota > Viridiplantae > Streptophyta > Magnoliopsida > Brassicales > Brassicaceae > Camelina > Camelina sativa. Next base: position 27,197 of record NW_010921755.1, read on the forward strand.
AAGTTCTTTAAATGTGTTGGGAGTGTCCACAATTTAGGGAATGGTGGAACATATGGTGGCCTCAAAAGTGCTTATATGGCACTGAATGAAGAAGAGTTTGAAGCTGTAAGTAATTCTTGTTTTTCCTCTGAGCTAAACTGTAGTATGAAGAGAGAGGTGGGAATGAGAGAAGAGAGCAGTTAAAATATGAGTATTTAAAACAAGGAAGACAGTTACATCAGTGAACAAAGAAGATTTAAAATGTTTCGTTAGGGGATTAATTTTATTCTTACATTGCATTAAGATTTGTCCGTTGATATTTTTCTTGATACTGTTCTTTACTCTTAACTTTCCAGAGAGAAAAGAAAAAGCCAGAAATTGGGAAAGAGTACTTCCACCATAAGAACCTTGAAGAAATTGTTAAAAGCTATCCTTACAAGATAAACTTGCCTGAGGACGATGTAGTCAAAGGTAAATTCAGATTGCTCTGATGTTCTTAAATTTGCTGGAATAATACTGGACTATCTTCCATGGTGACTTTTTTTTTTTTTTGCTTTTCTTCCATGAACTATCACAGAAACTCAAATCCGGTTAGCTCTTATTGATTTTCTGAGAGGACTTGTTGAATTTGATCCAGCCAAACGTTGGTCACCTTTTCAGGTATTGAACTTCCTAGCTAAAGCCATCTGTAGATTTAAATTCTTAAGGCTTCCTGTTTTCTTGCTAGCCATAATGGTTAACATCGACTTTTCAATTTTTTTCAGGCAGCAAAGCACCCTTTCATCACTGGGGAACCTTTTACGTGCCCATACAACCCTCCGCCAGAGACACCTCGTGTGGTGAGTCAAATGGAATTCCTTCCCAGGTCTCAAACTTCTTTTGTTTCCTTGTTGTCATACTAATGGTGTTCAAAGCAGTGGGTGTTTTATCCTTGATTCATGTTTATTTCCTAGTGATAATTTGATTTCATAATTTTTCAAACCAAATAATCATGAGATGGATGGAAGATACTTTTCGTTTTAGCGCTTTCTTTCGATGTTTCAACTTTTTTCTGTTTTCGATAGAAATGCTTCAGTTGATAATCTTGCAAGATGATTAGGTGAAAGAAAAATGTAATACTTTCTTGCAGAGTGACATGTGTGAACATTCCTCTATTCACTGAACCAGTTTTTGTTCTCTTTCCCTTTTGTTTGTAGCATGTTGCTCAAAATATCAAAGTGGACCATCATCCAGGTGGAGGGCATTGGTTTGCCGCTGGTCTCTCTCCTCATGTATGGTTCTTTGTCTCTTCAATTGTAACACCTTGAAGCTGTTTGTGCACCTCTTGTTGAAACTTATTTACTTTCTTGACAGGTATCAGGGAGAACCAGAATCCCAATGCACAATAGTCCCCATTTTCAGATGATTCCTTATTCACATGCAAATAGTTATGGGAGTATTGGAAGCTATGGTAGCTATAATGATGGTACTATACAGGAAAATAGCTATGGGAGCTATGGAGGGACAGGAAATATGTTTGCATATTATTCTCCTGTGAATCATTCTGGCTTATACATGCAAAACAAAGGTGGTGTTCCAATGCTTGGAACTAGTCCTGATGCCAGACGCAGGGTTATGCAGTACCCACATGGAAATGGTCTTGGTACAAGTCCATCAGCTGGAAATTTTGCACCATTACCCCTCGGCACTAGTCCCTCACAATTTACTCCAAATACAAACAATCAATTTTTAGCTGGGTCTCCTGGACACCATGGCCCGACATCTCCAGTAAGAAACAGTTGTCATGGGTCTCCTCTAGGAAAGATGGCTGCGTTTAGTCAGATTAACAGAAGAATGAGCGTTGGATATTCTGGAGGTTCTCAGTCGCAGGATTCTTCCTTGGCCCAAGCGCAAGGACATGGGATGGATAATTTTTATCAAAATGAGGGGTATTCTGGACAATTTTCTGGTTCACCTTCACGGCGACAATTGGATTCTGGTGTCAAAAACCGTACACAGACACAAGGAACGACATTAAATACGGGGTACTCTACTCATAACGTTTCCAGCTCATCACTTCGGTCCAATATGTGTAACCCTTCCAATACTGGACCCCATCTTGAAAGTCCGGATATTGCCTTATCGGTACCTGATCCGGGAGATTGGGACCCAAATTACAGGCAAGTAAACAAATTATTCTCAAATTTTACAGGTTATATAGAATGTCAAGGTTCTCTGTCTGCAAGTGTATGTTGTGTGCTTGAACAGATCTTCCAGGCTTGTCTAGAATGAGTGCTATTGTGTTTCTGTATTGTCTTCAATTCCAAATATATTAAACCAGGAATGTCACATTCCGTGATAGATGATCACGTTCTTGTTAGGTGGTATATGGATTTCAATCTTGATAGACAAATTTGTGGGCATGAACTGTTCAAAGTCGGTCAGTGGTGTGAGATTGATTTAGAACGAATCACATTAGTAGACAGAGAACGTGATTGTGTACTACACTTGCAGACAGAGAACCTAACAAGAACAGTGATGTGATTATTTGTTACCCGATGTTATTCTCTGTTTTGTTTAACCATCTAGCTGAACTGATAGTTAATCACTTTTCATCCTGGCTATTTTCAGAAGCATAAGATACTTTTTGTATGTCAAAATTCTGTTTTCATTTACATGTTTGCCTCAGTCCTTCAATTGGAAATTTTACTGTGCACAATATTGTTACATGTACAGTGATGAATTGCTTCTAGAAGAAGATAGTGCGGATGAGAGTTCTCTTCCTAATGCATTCAACAGAGGTATGCAACTTGGTTCAACAGATGCCTCCAGTTTTTCCAGAAGGTTCAACAGTAATGCCTCTACCTCATCCTCAAATCCGACAACCCAAAGGTAACCTTGGAGACATCTTGGGGAAACTATGCTGGATCCTTCTTTCTTTTGCGGTTTACATGCTGCGAGATATACCAGACAATTAACTTTGGTGATATCTGGATCTTACATCTTCTATGCATATTAACTTATCACGACAAACTATGTAGTCGCTTGAGTATTCGAACTATGTTCAATCTGAACCAGGGATTTATACTAGAAAGTCCCATATTGGTGTCTCCCGTATTTGTGATATTAGCTGTGTTAATATAGTCATCTTGATAGGACTTATATTCCTATTAGAAAAGGTAGGCAGGTAGTCTCTTAACAGTATTAATATATGTATATTCTCTGACTTAGTTAATAGGCAGCTTAACGTGTGTTGTTCCAGACATGATGTATTGTTTATCACTTGAACATCCTCTTATAGGGAACTTTGAACTTCTATTTTTCTCTTGATGTAACTTTGAATCTATATCAGGAGATATGCTCCCAATCAAGCCTTTTCACAAGTAGAGATTGGCAGTCCTCCAAGTAATGATCCTCATGCCAGATTTGGTCAACATATGCCAGGATCACAATTTACTCATGTCTCCCAGAACTCTCCAAGTCGCTTAGGGCAACAACCTCCACAACGGTTCAACCATGGGAGACCAAACGCTGGAAGAGCTGTGGATCGGAATCACATCAACGCTCAGCTTCCTCCTTCCAACACCAATTCAGGGGGTCAACAACGCTCACCCAGAAGTAGCTCATATACCAATGGGGTACCTTGGGGTACTTTCTTTCACTCATCTTAAGTTTTCTCTTCAACATTTTTTTGTTTGTTTACGGCCTCTGGTTGGGTGTCTTAAACTGGAACTTAAGTTCTGTTTCATCTTCTAGGACGTAGGACTAACAATCATGTCCCGAATGTTCCATCGACGTCCCATGGAAGGATGGACTACGGAAGTATTGCTTAACTCCGCAGTCTTATCTCTCATTTATTTTGTTCTTTCCCTTGGTGTGCAATCTTATTGTTGGAAGTGTGGGAACAAAGTTGTACTGAGACAAGAAACAAACCTAGTTCATGGCTTGTGGGCTTCTGATCAGAACGTGCTTATTCATTGTGCTTTTTGCACAAATAAACCAAAAAAAAAAAAAAAAAAGTATGTTATCATTGATATTGTTATCTCTCGGAATCTCTTATCGATATTTTCTGATGAATGTCTCTTTTGAGAAAGTTGTTGAAGTTAATAACTCAGTAACCTTGAAAATTGAGATCCTTAATCGCCCTAAATTTTCTTCTTTTTCTTTCAATACACATTAATATTCGTAGAAAATAATCTTTAAGATCTCTTATGAAGGTGCAACTGGTAATCACACTTTGTGAAGAAAATAGTGTAGAATCAATAAACCAATAACGCAATATTTTAATAAAATGATAAAACGAGGTACCTTCATAATTTCATTTTATTTGAAATGCTTGACCATGAGATTTCATTGATTTCATAAAAATCTTGGACCCAATATAACTGTTAACTTTCAAAGATTTTAAATTACTTTTGAAAAATATGTAAGCCTCCACTCTCCAGTGGTCCCTTTATGGTGACGGTGCCTAAGACCTGATTTGATATTGCTTTGCTAGGAGGAAACATTACTTAAAAAGATTTCATGTGACGAGTTCTGTTTCGTTAGTTGCAAAATTACCTAGCAGTCGCATTGTGAATTACATGAACAGTTTATCTTAGGAAGATTGGCAGCAAGAATTTTTTTGTTTTTTTCTTTCTTCCCATATATATTAACTTTATCGGAAGTAACAAAGGGGTCAAAGAATGATATTGAATCTAGATGAAAAAAGAAGGAACAATTACATTGAATCTAGATGAAAAAAAGAAGAAGAAAAGAATGATAGTAAGCAGAGAAATCATCATCACTAAAATTAGTGTTGAATACATTGTTGGATCTCCCTTGGATTCGTCTAACTAATGCAAATCGTTCTCAAATCGATCCCAATTATTGTACCTTCTAGGCTTCAAGTATCTTATTAGGGAATATTATGTGAATATTTAGATATATGTTAGTTTTCGTATTATCTCGTGATATTGTATCTTGTAAGCCAAGTCTCGAATATTTTCAGGGCTTGTACTCCTATGTATAAATACTCTTTGAGAGGTTGAATGAATAGAACAACTTTCCTGACTACCAATATTATATTCTCATGGTAGCTATCTAAATATTCACTTAATATACCCTAATATATATCTTTATTTGCTAACAAAATTAGTCTTGTTCAAAAATCCCCCGCACAAAACTTAAATGATGCTAATTACTTCAGTAAAACAAAAGTTTAGTATGATTATCAAACCCAGAAAGTTCAATATGATGATTGAGTGTATATTTTTACATTTTGTGAATATTATGAATATTGTAAAATTAAACCTTGGCTGAATAATTATGTAACTCAAACTTTTGTAGAAATTTATTAATTGATAATAAAAAAAAATTAAAAAAAAAAGTTTAGTTTAGTTTGATGTTCTTGTGCTAGTTTTATGTAAATAACTTGACATAATAGTTTTCTTCATTGTTTATGTTAAAAAAAAAACATTTGGTATTGACTTGATTTCGACGTAATGTTCTTTCTTGTAGACCATCTCCAATGGTTTTTCCTATTTTTTTCTTTTCTATAATAGAAAAACTCTATAATAGAGGTGAGTTTTACTCCAACTCAACTCTATTCTCATTTCTAAAATAGAGATTACTATTTTTTCCTCTATATATTGAGGAACTAGCGGACAATATAAAAATCTTTATTTTAGAGATGAAAATAGAGATGGGTTAGAGTAAAATTGACTCTAAAATAGATTGTTATATTTTTTTACTATTTATAGAGAAAAGAATAGAGATGGATTGGAGATGCTATTAAAATTGTTATATTTTTTAGAAAGAACTACTCAAATGTTATCCAAAAGTTGGTTTATTCCTCATATCTAACAATCTTCTAAAAATTGCTCAAATGTTTAGTGTCCTAGGTGTAATTACAATTTACCTCTTGGGTTTAGTTTTTCGATTTTGATTAAAAAAATAAAAAATACACATCAGCAAATTAAAATACACATCATTTTCGATTTTCCACGTCACAACCCGAAAAAAGAAAAATTTAACGGCTGAGTTATAGTATTTACAGGAAGACAAAAGGTCTCGTCGATTCATATGACGGCTGAGTTATAATGTTTTGTGGCTAAGTTATCATAAGAAATAATCTAAAAGCAAACAGTTGATTTATATTACTTGACGGCTGAGTTATAGTATTTACGGGAAAACGAAAGGTCTCGTCGATTCATATGGCGGCTGAGTTAATGCTTTGTGGCTGAGTTATCACAAGGAATAATCTGAAAGCGGAAAACAAAATGTCTCGTCGATTAATATGACGGCTGAGTTATAATGCTTGACGCATGAGTTATTGCACAAAATAAAACAAATGTATTACAATAATACTGCACTGGACAAGTTTTTGCATTGTCCGAACTTGTTTACATCGAGAGGATGCGTTTAGCTCATGGCTAAATGCGTCCAATCCGTAGTCTTCAAGAACAAGCTCCACAAGCTTGTCGTGTGTTGTGCCTCCATCTATCTGCACAACTATACACCCTCTATCGTCGGTGTTAAATACGCATATCTGTTTCTTTACCCAATTACCGGAAACAACTAGTACCGGAACTGGATCTATGAAATAAAATGAAGAACAAGGTGAAGAAGAAGTAGAAGAACAAGGTGAAGAAGAAGGTGAAGAAGAAAGTGAAGAAGAAGTAGAAGAACAAGGTGAAGAAGAAGGTAAAAACCATGTAAGAACAAGAGTCGAAGGAACGACGTTTCGTATTTCCGAAGAAGAAAGATGATGTCATGGAATGCTGACATGGATGATGCGTCTGACGTGGCAAGTCAGCCATCAAACAAATTATAATTCAGCCTAAATAAAACTCAGCCATAAATTATAACTCAGTCACAACATGAATAACATTATAGTAATTAAAAAACAAAAAAATGGCAGCCAAATTCAGCCGCTTCATCAACTGAAAATATGTAACTCAGCCGTATCGTTTAAAAAGTCAGCCGTAACTGAATAATATTCTAGTAATTAATCTTTTGCTACTATGTCAGCCGTGAAATGGCCGAGTTGTATGATAAGTCAGCCTATCACGGCTGAGTTATAGTTTTTAACCATAACTCAGCCGTAACTACATCTCATAAGTCAGCCGTTTTTCATAACTCAGCCACCCGGAAAAAGTTAATTCAGCCATGTCGTAGTGATAACTCAGCCAAAATTTTGACAGCTCAACCATCGGGTGAAAACTCAGCCGTAAGGACGGCTGAGTTAGAGCATAACTCAGCCAGATTTTAATAAGTCAGCCATAACGCTTGGCTGAGTTATGCTCTAAGTCAGCCGTCCGCTCTTACTCAAATATTTTTTTCCATAAATCAGCCGCAACATACCTATAACTCAGCTGTCATTACCTCTGTAACGCGTTACGGCTGAGTTATTTAATACACTGATATGCTCAAATTAAACCCTAGAGCTGCTCTCTCAAATTAAGAGATCAATTGTAGTACTTAGGGATCGAATCAACAAGAACTCTAGATTCACACAATAGATATAATAATCTTTTAATTATGCTAAACAGAAATATTGTAATTAAACTGCAAAATAAAACAGAAAACAAAAGAGTTGTAAATTCAGATGGATGAAACGTTAGGCCTAGGGAAATTCTCAGGAAATCATGGAAAATCATATCAATTAATTAAGCAAGCAAGATTCAATAATTAAGCAGCGTTCTTGAACTCTAAACACAATTGTAAAATAAATCAGTTCTCAATGCAAATATTATCTAAATTTAAAACCAGAAAATCTAAATCTCTTTGCAAAATTTTAGATTGAAAATCAGCAATAAAATCAAGTTTAGATAAGTCACAAAATTAGTAAATCAAATCTCTTTGCAAAAAGTAATTTTGCTCACCAAATGTTTTTGTCAAGAAAATCAATTATATTCTCATATCAATCAATAATCCTAAGATCTAAATCCAGATGACTAATCAAATATCTAGCATTAAAAACAACCTATGGTGAAGAACAAGAAAGATAATGAATCCTAAATAAACAGATCTAACAATCCATGAAATCCTTAATGAGAAACCCTAAACCTAACAAGCAGATCTACTCAGACATAATTGTAAGAACACAAATCATGAATAAAATAGATAGCATTAAGAGATTAAAGGGAGAAGAAAATGAGTTCTGAATCCTCTCTGAAGGAATCTTGATTCTTCTCTCCAAAATCTCTCAGGGTTTTGCTCTCAAAAGTTGCAGGGAAAATAAAGCTAAGGTCTAAACAATGACCATAAAAATCCTATTTATATTCCTAAACACGTCCAAGGACTAATGATGCAAATATGGAAAACTTTGGGGCACCTTTGTAAATCTTCAAAACTTGTGGAAAAACTTCCAATTTCTTCTTTGGCTCTGCATCGATCGACACCATCACTTGCATCGGTCGATGCGTACTTCTGAATTTGTCTCTCAACTTCGTAGCTCAGCCTCAATGCTTGATTAAGCTCCAAATCTTTCTATTTAGCTCCATTATGCTCTCATCCATGCTAAATCCTATAAAGACGCAAAAGACTCTAAAAATACCAAAAAGATTCTACAAATAAGACTTATATCATGGCTAAAAATACCTAAAAACCATGATATATCAACTCCCCCAGATTTAGCATTTGCTTGCCCTCAAGCAAAGCATAAACTTAGCCCTGTGAAAGAGGTTTGAAAACGCAGGAATTCATTTTCTTTTTAAAGTAATGCCATGATCATCCAAACCATAATCCATATACTTAGCTGATAAATCCAAATCGAACCACCATGTACTTCTCCATTGACTTTCATAGCATCCCAAATTCAAACCAAATTTCACTACTTCCTCGATTAAGCCTTCATCGGTGGGTCTCATCAATTTGATCAATATCATGAACCTTCTAGACTCATTCCCGTACAATACCATAACAAGCAAGACATATCTTTTACCACATGTGGTACTTTTTCTCTCCCCCAGACTAATTCTATTTTATCTTCCTTAGAGCTTTGCTTTGTTTTTTTTTTTTTTTTTATCAAAATTGTAGGCGAATAATGGGGTCGTCGGTAATTTACCTACCCATCGCTTCCAAGCTTTGTATGATCATTTGACTCAAGAGTAGAATAATGAGGTCACAGGTAATTTACATACCTCTCTAAACTGACCAAAATCATCTCATCTTTTATTCTATTGTTTTGTTTTTAACAAAGCTCTCAGGATTTTTTTAACTTCAATAAGGGAGAGGAGTACCATTTTCTTTTGTAACCTTACTTATCAGGTATGAACAAGGCGTCAAACTCTATGAACATCAATCTCCTTGATGAGGTAAAAAGAAAAGTACATAAATTACCTCAAGCTTTTATGGATTCTGTTGGAAATTCGGATATCTTTGGTTCACTGGTCAGCCATTGGATTTTTCATTAGTCGGATTTGTGGATTCAATATGTAGCATTAATAAATCAAGCCAGTACACTAAAAAGAAAAATCATAGTTCCCAACAAAATTTTGACTAAATAAAACCATTTTTTTTTTGGACTAACGCTCAAAAACAAAAACGTAGTTAGTAACTATCTCCCCCAGACTTAAACAACACTGTCCCCAGTGTTATCAAGTAAGAGATTGACGAATAAATAAAAATAAATGAAAATCAAAAGAAAAATGAAAAAGAAAAACCTACCAGTGGGTTGCCTCCCACTAAGCGCTTGTTTTCAGTCATTAGCTTGACTGTGTCGGATCTCAGGCATCCGGTGGATCGGAACATGACAATGAATGCTTCCGAGAGAATGTCCTCTTCATCCAAGGGGGTGTGTAGGCAGTATGTGCATGAGATCTGCCAAGGATGTGAGGAACAGGACCAGGGCAGGACTGAGGTATGGTTGGCTTTCTTTTATGTCCTGCAAAATTAATAACAGAAGAAACAAGTGCTCTACGATAATCTCGTGGCTTGGTTAACTGCACAACAGTTTTTGTACCTTTCAAATTCTTATTCATGAATGGAGAAGGTTTGGGAGAAGGAGATGCATACCTTGGCCTTACCTGCGGGTTCTGGACTGTGGAATGGTGAGATTTCAGCTTTATAACTGGTCTAGGACTTGCAGCTAAGGAATCAACTCGAGAATCTTCGGTTTTAGACAAGTCCGAACTGGCTCCGGAAGGTGTGTCGATCGATGCTACATCTGCATCGATCGATGCTTGGTCTGTAACTCGTGTTTCTTCAACGATTATGCAGATTTCCTTAGCAATCCGTGTTTCCATTACAAAAACATCATCTACAAGCGACTTGTCATGGATCAGAACCTCATCATGGTCTCTAGTAATGATTTGATGATCCCCACTCCAATCTTCAAGCTTAACAGCTTGCTTACTCACTTTCTCAACAGTCTCCAACTCTTTGACATACCCAGCAGTAATGTCTTCATGAAGTTCTATGAGCAGATCATCATCAGAAGCAATTTTCACAGAAAATGTCTGACCATCAATAGTGGGAGCTCTTCTCAGCTTGTCCATCTCAAAGCTCATGACCAAATAATCCACATTCAGAGATATGTGTCCCTTCTTTACATCTATGATAGCACCAGCTGTAGCCAAGAAAGAGCGTCCTAAGATTAGAGGATCACTTGGCTCTTTGTCATACTTCAACACCACAAAGTCAGTAGGAATCATGCAATCTCTAATCTTGATTGGAATATCCTCTAAGACACCTTCAGGAATTCTGCGGGATCGATAAGCTAAGATAAAAGAGATCTTAGTTGGCTTGAAATCCGTCATCCCAAGTCTCATAGTAACAGAATGGGGCATCAGGTTAATAATAGAGCCAAGATCGCAAAGAAAGTGGCGAAACCTTCCTGTGGAGATAGAGCAATCTAACACAAAACTTCCTGGATCTGGTAACTTCTCTGCAATCCTACTCTGAATCACTGCACTTACTTCCTTAGAGACAACCACCTCCTGCTTCTTATCCTTCTTCATCTGTGGAGGCTGCTTCAACATAATTGAGCTGGCATCCTTTGTAAGCAGTGCTCCTTCCTCAGGACTCAAACCATTAGTGACCATTCTCTTGACATACCGCTTAATCCCAGGAGAAAACTTGACAGCATCAATCAAAGGCATCTCTATCATCACCTTGTCCATCATAGCCTTGCATCTAGTTTCCTCAAGCTCCTGCTTAGACCTCCTAGGCTTAGGAAAAGGAACCTTAGGCTTATATACTTTTTCTGAATCAGATGGTGGAACTAGAACAGAAACCGTAGCTGTCT
>NW_010921755.1:38417-45166 GCF_000633955.1 Camelina sativa
TAGATGCGCTGACATTGTGTCGACCGACGCTTGATTGAGTTTGCATCGATCAATGCTCTTGTGTAGTGTCGATCGATGCTAGATCAACTAACGTATCTTCATCTCCTTCCTTCACCAAATCGCATTACAAGCATGCTTGGGGTTCGACTCTGTTCTTCTAGAAAAAAATTCCTCTTGTCTTTTAACAGACCCAGCAGTATGAATCACTTGATTCTCCAGCTTTTTGGCATGAGTGTTTAATGCATCAAACTTCCCAGTCAGCTCAGTGTATACAGAATCAATCTTCCCATTGAAGTCTACAGTTAACTTCTGTTGACCTTCTAAAATCTGTCCAATCATTGATTCCATCTTGCTCTCTAAATTGGGTGGAGGGAGAGGTTGGTAAGAAGAAGAACCATAGTTCCTAGTGAAGTTGTTGTTTGGATTTCCTGTGAAGGAATTCTTCTGACCAAATCTCTGATTTTGATACCCAGCTCCATACACATAGTTGACATCTTCTTCTGTAGTCTCTGGCTTTGGCTCAAAAATCTCAACATCTTCAGCAAAATGGACTGACTTCTTACCCATAAGAAGATTGTGTACTGAATCCAGCTTAGCATTAACAGAAGCTAGCTGGTTTGAATCGAACTCTCCATGCAGTCTCTTTCTTTCAGCATCAGCTATTTTAGTGCTATTGCTAGAAGCCAAATTCTCAATCAAAACTTTAGCATCTTCTAGAAATCTTGTCTTGAAGTTCCCATGACTTGCAGCATCCAAAGCTAACTGATACTTCCAGTCACACCCTCTAAATAAGATATTCAACAGTTGTACCCTTGAAAAACCATGGTGTGGACAGTCCCTCTGATAAGCTTTGAATCTCACCTAAGCTGCCTTGAAAGCTTCATCATGTCCTTGCTTGAATGAAGAGATCTTGACTTTCAGCTCATCTGACATTGCATCATCATAGAAGTGGTTAAGGAAAGCCACCTTAATTTGTTGCCAAGATGTCAAAGATCCAGCTGGCAACTGTTTTAACCAGTGAGATGCTTCTCCTGCAAGTGAGTATGGGAAGAGCTTGCAGTAGATGAAGTCTTCAGTCACTCCATTAGCTTTGATACTGGTCACAAGATCCTCAAAATGCTCAATGTGGTCCAAAGGCTTTTCATTGGGCAGGTTAGAGAAAGGTCTCTGCCCAACTAGTTGAAAGTAAGCAGGTTTCAACTCAAAGTCATACCTCTGGAATGGAGGAGGAACAATAGCAGACCGGTTCTCATACACAAGATCAGCCCGGTTGTAGTCAGCAATTGTCCCGATCAAGCCTCGGTTGTGCTCCTGTCTTCGAACTGGGTTTTGGACGTCTGCAGGAAGGGGGTGTCGACCGACACCCTGTTGGTGTCGATCGACACCGTCGACACCATCAGCTGGCTCGTCGACAACAACAATTTCAGCTCTGCATCTAGAATTTGGCCTCGTTCATTGCGCAAGTGGCCCTCTTGATCCCTCAAAGCACCATCCTCATCACGCATCAGAATGATTGTATTAACCATCTTCAAGGATTTGGCTGCTTTTTGGTTCTCACGCTCAAGTTTTCCCAACTCTTGGTTTCAAAGCTTCAAAGTTGGACCAGTCTTATTGTTTCTAGTGTTAGGCCTAGGAGGCATGCACCTGAAACACACAAGAGAAAAGAAAACAAAAGCCTGTAAGTTGAAAATTAAAAGAAAAATTTAGACAAAATCAAAAACTCAAATCTAATGGTAGATCAAAGAGTCCCCGGCAACGGCGCCAAAATTTGATATGCTCAAATTAAACCCTAGAGATACTCTCTCAAATTAAGAGATCAATTGTAGTACTTAGGGATCGAATCCACAAGAACTCTAGATTCATACAATAGATTTAATAATCTTTTAATTATGCTAAACAGAAATATTGTAATTAAATTGCAAAATAAAACAGAAAACAAAAGAGTCGTAAATTCAGATGGATAAAACGTTAGGCCTAGGTAAATTCTCACGAAATCATGGAAAATCAGATCAATTAATTAAGCAAGTAGGATTCAATAATTAAGCAGCGTTCTTGAACTCTAAACAAAATTGTAAAATAAATCAGTTCTCACTGCAAATATTATCTAAATATTTAAAACCAGAAAAATCTAAATCTCTTTGCAAAATTCTAGGTTAAAAATCAGCAATAAAATCAAGTTTAGATAAGTTCTCAAAATTACTAAATCAAATCTCTTTGCAAGAAGTAATTTTGCTCACCAAAGGTTTCTGTCAGGAAAATCAATTATATTCTCATATGAATCAATAATCCTAAGATCTAAATCCAGATGACTTATCAAAGATCTAGCATTAAAAACAACTTATGGTGAAGAACAAGAAAGATAATGAATCCTAAATAAACAGATCTAACAATCCATGAAATTCCTAATGAGAAACCCTAAACCTAACAAGCAGATCTACTCATACATAATTGTAAGAACACAAATCATGAATAAAATAGATAGCATTAAGAGATTAAAGGGAGAAGAAAAAGGAGTCTTGATTCTTCTCTCCAAAAGCTCTCTAAAAATCTCTCAGGGTTTGGCTCTCAAAAGTTGCAGGGAAAAATAAAGCTTAGGTCTAAACAATGACCATAAAAATCCTATATATATTCATAAACACGTCCAGGGACTAATGATGCAAAAATGGAAAATTTTGGGGCAGCTTTGTAAATCTTCAAAACTTGTGGGAAAATTTCCAATTTCTTCTTTGGCTCTGCATTCTGAATTCGTCTCTCAACTTCGTAGCTCAGCCTTAATGCTTGACTAAGCTCCAAATCTTCCTATTTAGCTCCATTATGCTCTCATCCATGCTAAATTCTGTAAAGACTCAAAGGACTCTAAAAATACCAAAAAGACTCTACAAATAAGACTTATATCATGGCTAAAAACACCTAAAAACTATGATATATCATACAGGTCAGCGATTTCTGACGTGGCAATGATATTTTTGTAATTACGTTTTTTTCAATAACATAAAACAAGGGCACGCTGGGTATTTTGAAAATATTCGAAATATTCTATTAATAAATTTTTTTTTTAGATTATGGTAATAAACAATATATAACATCTAAGTAAATCTCCCTATTTTTTACTATTTAATGAAGAAAAAAAAAATAGAGATGGATTGGAGATGCTGTTAATGTAGAGATTCTTTTGATCGATTACTTACATATGCGGAGTTAAAATTCTCTGATCAAGAGAGCTAGGAAAGACAAAGAAGAACGCAAAAATAAAAACAGGTTGCATACACACAAAAGAAACGATCATTCACGATTGTGCAGTTCAAAAGAAGAGTGTTTAAAGCTATACAATAAAATACTATCAAACACTATTGTATTCCAATAACGGACATTAGAAAGGAAAGCCCCTCAGTAACTTTTGCAATGTCTTGATTCTCCAACGTCGATGTGGGCATTTCCACACCCGTGAACATGTAAAGCGCCTTCAATTCTTCTAAATATGTCGTCCTCCTCGCAGCACTATAGCCAACTACCTTCCTTAATGCCTCGATCTTCGTCCATATTTGTTCCTCGCTATACAACGCTTTCACCTTCACCCAAAAATCTTAATTTAGGTAGCCAAACAAGAAATACCCCTTTAAAAGAAATCGGAAACTTCAATGCATGATGACAATTATAAATGTTGGTAAAGAAAATCAGTAAGAACAAGTCAATCTCACTGTACCATAGAACATACTGCACAGATACTGTTACAATAAGAGTTATTTAAAGATATCGGGTAATGTATCCACAAGCTTCTTGAATAAGTTCTTATGTACACTGCACTTAGGTTTGATCCTTAAGCAAATTTCGTGACTTTGACACAGTTCTTTGAGATACTCATTTGAATTAGAGGCAAGTTGAAATGAAAAACATCTGAATTCATCACTAGAGATATAGGTATGTGATCGTTCAAGAAGCTAAGCTATTACACGGACGCTAAGGACTTTCAATAAAACATTATTCAAAATAGAATAGACATACCCTAAACAGCCTCTAAAGAACTGACGCTTGTCTAAGACATGCCCTACCAAAACACCCTCTTTAAGTGACTGAATAATGAAAAAGTTGTCCTTTCTATTCTTATAATACATAGATATGCAAACAAATTACTTTAAGTTTGACATCACCGGTCTCACGTGCCACTCTCACATCTTTCGCCCACGGCTGACTCGTTAGTCAAGACATTAGAGTGGCTAGGAAATATCAGATTTTCATTAACCACTAAACCAAAAATACGTACCCTAGCTATGTTGTTCTCCTTTCAAGACCTCATTAATACTGATGGCATTTCGTCTAAGCTCTCTACCTTATAGGAGTCGTGATCCTACCATCAACCCTAGCCTTTGACTGTGCATTTTACCCACTTATATATAGTGTTGTTACACACTCTTAACAACTACTGGCCTCAACAACATATAATAATATCAAATCATCCCTCAAAAAGACCATCTAAAAGGAGCGATTTAAACAACCGCATATTTAGTTCACTTGAGATCATAACGTCATCAAATCAAACAAGAAGCTTCGTAATTAGAGAGGATTGACCCATAATATATATATACTAACCACAGTTGAAGAATTTTCCATATCCTTCCCTCTAGATGCTTTAGTTGTAGTGGACTTAAGTTCCCCTGAAAAATAAATAATTAAATTAGAGATTGAAAGATTCATAAAGCTAGTTTCAAGCAATTCAACATTATTAAAACCTTAAAGCTGCCATTTATATATAATCACCTTCATGTCTAGTCATAGAAACTTGTTTCGTTCCTAAAAGATCTTCAAGTCGTGCTCTAACATTCTCTGACTTGGCCTCTCCAGGAACTATCGACTGATCTTTGTCCCGATCATCTTCAAAACTTTTTCTAGGGAGTCCTTTATTAAGTGATTGATTAGTTGTACCCTCATCTCTAATACTCTCTAACCAGCTCCTTAAATCTTTTGTCATATCCTCATCTTCCCTATAAGCTATTGCAATAGTCCTCTCTTCCTCAATCTGAACAAGAATCGGCTCACTTATAGCCACTCGTGCTATGCCTTCATCACCGTGACCGATCTTGTTAGAGAGTAGCATCACTTTGTGATCACATCTTCCACCAAAAGCCGTAGAAGGAAGCAGTTTTCTCATCAACTTTTCAATACAAACATAGCTTGCCAAGAAGAAAAAATAAGGAAGGGACGAGATCAACGCGATTGTGGAGGCAACAACGAGTGGCGGAACTAGAAATGGTGAAGAAAACAGAACAAAACATGCTGCAAGAACCTTCTTACACACACTGACCCCTTTCCTCCAAATCCAACCCATCTTCCCATCCACTCTCGTGCCATCTTCCATCCGACCACACTGATTAAATTAGCAACATACACTACATTGCAAATAATTATATTAATTTTTAAGAACAAACATGTTTCTATAAGAAACTAAACCAGTGAGGATTGACTAATCAAAACATTATTGAATTAAGAATTTTTTTATATCTAGGTCGAAACAAAAAATTAAAGTAACGAGCATGCAATTTATGTATCAGTTTCCAGAAAATGTAGAGTCAAACCTGATTCGGCGATTAAAATGAGGATGACCAAAGGTTTGGCATCGGAAGAGAAGAATTAAAAATGTAGGAAAAAAACCACTCAGAACGAGAGAAACTGAGAGACACGTGCTATAATTTGGACAGCGCAACAGAAGACTTCATGGCAAAATGTGGTTTTTGTGATCTTTAACGTACGTGTTTGTTCCTCTCTCTATCCACTTGTTTTGACTTTCTCAGTCAGGACGCATTAAAAGTGGTCGGTTCTGCAACTTTGAGTAAATGCACATCGAAGATAAGAACATGCTATCATTAAGTACAATTTATAAAATTTTAAGAAAGACCAAAAAAAGGAGAAAAAACAAAAGAGACTCTCACAGTCTCAACATTGCATTGCATCTATCGAAAAAACCCTAAAAGAACGGTTGTAAGTTGTAACACCTTTCGGTCCGAGGTGGGCTGCCTATCATTTGAGTTTATTGGGGCCTAAACTTAAACCTAGTTTATAGAACGATTCAGGCATTCAGCAACAAACCAACTTTATAATACATAGACCTAACTAATAAAAGGAAAACCCAACTTTAAATTAATTTTACTTTTTATTCTAATAGAGAGAAAAGTATTTTTTTTTTAGTATATGGATATAACATCATATATGGATGGGGGAAACATATATTGTATAAATATATTGTAAGACTATTTTATATTATTAATCTTAGATAACTGACTTATTATATTTACTAGGTGCTTCCCCACGCAACGCGTGGGTTGTGGTGTAGTTGACACTTTCTTGTTTTTTTGGTCTTTTTCGTTTTTTTTTTTTTTTTTTTTNTTTTGTATTATTTCGTTTTAATTAGGCATATACAGGCTTTGCCGTCATTTTTATTTATACACTATATTATACCATTTCGTTTAAATGTGTATAATTGTGGCGTTTATTTTTTATGAATTATGAAGATGTTGTTTCTTGCTTTTGAGGATCCAATCTTATCATTGACTGATATTGTTTCCAATACATTTATTGTATTATAGATTTTCTAATTAACTGCTTATGTAAACCCTTCAAACGTTGATGTTGCAATAATAAGTTATTTTTTAAAAATATCTTCCGTGTAAGTGATTATGTTTGTATGTCCATGTTTTGGTCTAATATCAATAAGATCGTTTCTGTTTTTCTTTAGTTGGCTTTGAAACCAATATTGA
>NW_010921755.1:48421-52013 GCF_000633955.1 Camelina sativa
TTTTTATGAATTATGAAGATGTTGTTTCTTGCTTTTGAGGATCCAATCTTATCATTGACTGATATTGTTTCCAATACATTTATTGTATTATAGATTTTCTAATTAACTGCTTATGTAAACCCTTCATACGTTGATGTTGCAATAATAAGTTATTTTTTAAAAATATCTTTCGTGTAAGTGATTATGTTTGTATGCCCATGTTTTGGTCTAATATCAATAAGATCGTTTCTGTTTTTCTTTAGTTGGCTTTGAAACCAATTTTGAGTTAAGCAAATAATGGATCGAATTATGGTGTTAATAAGTAATATAAATTCTTATGTATATATATTGTATATATGTGACTATAAATTTAGCTAACTAAAAAATTATGTAATATTTTAAAACAACCCGACCTTTTTTGTTTTTAATAATTAAATACAATATAAACAATTATGCAGCCTATACTACTAAATTAAACCAATAACAACCAGTACACACAGCAGAAACATACCAACCATACAAAAGCATTACAACATCAATACATTAACAATCCAAAGCATTCTATCCATCAACCTAGCATATCTCTATCCAAGGTTCCAACAACATATCCAACAATCCAATAACACACAAACGAGACCATAGATCATCCTTCTCCTCATCGCCATGATGATTCCACAACACAAACCTGCACACCACAAACAACAATTGAGATGCGTAAGTATTATCACAAATACTTAGTGAGGCAATCCTCCCATCTACTGGGCTATACACACAAGCAACTGAGAAACCAATGCTTAACAAATGACAACCAAACACAAACAAACCAGGAAAAATCACGAAACAAGCAACTTGGTGTCGACCGACACCAGAGAGGTGTCGATCGACACTGGCCAAACATGGTGTCGACCGACACCTAACTGGTGTCGATCGACACTCCCTTCGCAGACGCGAACTGCACGAATCCGAACGACGAACCTCCGTTTCAATCCGCCTTCAATCTGTCCCAAACTCTCCCAAAAGTCTCAGGAACCTATAATAACCATAACACAACCACCACAAGCAAGAACAACACCACAAAACACAACAAATCAAGCAAACAAAGGATTCTCAGGCTTAGATAAGCCATGATCATGCACTCACCTTATCAACTGATTATAACCACCAATACAACCAGTTGAGACCCTCCTAACGTCTGAAACAGCCCAGAAACGCCCTACAACAAGCCACACAACCAAAAACGACTTATAGCAAAACTGGACAGAAACATCAGAAAAGAACAGTCTCAAAAACGAAACCCTAAAATGAAAACCAACCGTTAACTAACAAATCGCTCTGGTGAACGGCTATCCCTAGACGTCACAAAGCTTCCTACAAAATTTCAGCACGATCAGGAACCAGACGAGACCACGATCTCAATTACAATCCCCGATGTTTTCAACTCGCGTCTGAGAAAACATGACTCACGAAACTGCCAATAACTCATCGAGTTTAAATCCAAAACTACTTCTGTAAAAAGGAGAATGATGATGAAAGACTTGGGAATAAACCTACCAAATTTCATTACCTTTGAGAACGATTTGATATGCCGAAACTTTTTCCTCCCAAACCCTAACGATTCTACTCTTTCTCCTTTAATCTCCTTCACACCACAATAGGCTCTCTCCTCTCTCTCTCTATCTCTGCAAACGGCGACCAAACACCCTAAAACTCTTAATTTGTCGCTTCTCCACTTATATACTCGGTTTAGATAACTAAACCAAACCAACCAAACCAAAATCGCGAATTAAAACAAACCCGACGAACGTAGAAATAGTGGTGTCGATCGATGCCACAAGGGTGTCGATCGACACTCCTACCAAAACTGCATAATCCGGTTCGCGGATGTTATAATTCTCCCCCACCAATAAGGATTCGTCCTCGAATCCCGCAACACCGTCCATCCGTCAAGGACCTCCGTGCCACCGTCAACACGGCCCGCACGTCCTCCGACCGGACTAAATACCGTCAGCCAAGGTTTCCCGCTCTTGGGTCGTCACCCTAAAGCGAGCTCTCGGATCATCATCCGAAGCAAACATACCTCCGTGCCACCGTCAACACGGCGCTGCAGGGCATCGATCCTAACCCATCACTGTGGATATCCAAATCCACCAGTAGGTTATTGGTGCATCAGGCGTTCCTCGAACCCTGGTCCCTCACCCTTTAACAACCTTCCCACAGACAGGTTGCCACCAATTGACTCAGCGGTGGGCTAGTGGGGTCCACGAACGGTCTGTTGGGGCAGCTAGCGGTGGGCTAGTGGGGTCTGCGGGACGGGTTGTTACAGCTTTAAAGGTGAAAGCTTTTAATGGACCCAACTGGCAGGAGCTAGTTGACGGATTGTTCGGTTGTATCTTGTGCATGTTGGAGTGCTTGGTTTATCAAGGAACAATAGGATACCTCTGGAATACGCAAAAAGGGTGTTGAATGAAGAAGCATTTGATAGTTTTCAATGGGGTAGGGTTGGATTCAAGAGTTTAGTTGATTCCATCAAAGTCCTTGGGTTACGTAACAATGCTTATACCCTCCATGGATGTGTCCATGTATTGCTGATATGGGCATTTGAGAGCGTGAAGGTACTGGGGGCTACCTACGGGCATGTAAGAGAAGGTGTAGTTTTGCCTCTGTTAAGGTGGAGAGGAGGGAGGCCAAGGAAGGATATTGAAGCCTTCATATCCGGGAGAAAACTCCTTAATAATGGGGTGGTATGCCTTCAATTTACGTATACATTATTTGTCTCCCTTTTTACTTTCAGATAGCATATTTAAAGTTATGGTATCTGAAATGCAGCTTCAGGTGAAGCATTTAGTACCTAAACCTTTGTAGTTCATATATCCAGATTGGCCAGGACAGCATTCTGTGTATGGTGTAGGGGAAGGTTTGAAGAAGAAACTGGATAATCTGCTGTTAGACGTGATCAATGGCGAAGTGGATGAAAGAGAATGGGATTGTGTTAAAAAAGGAAGGGGGAACATACGAAGAAGAGGGAGAGAAGGCAACCTGTTGCACGGGTAAGTGACGATGATTTCGTTGAAACAGCCCCAACCAGCATCAGTAATGTCCCCAAAAATGCAAAGGAGCAGAAAGAAAGTGTTGGGGACAAATGTTCAGCAGAGAAGGCGTCTGGAGATAAGCAGTCAGGTGTGCAGGGTGAAGATGGTAGTGGAAGGTTATTTACTATGGTTGAAACACTAGGAGTGAAAATGGATAATATTGAGATATCTGTTTATAGAGCAATAGCGGAAGTTGTACACAAACTTCAAGGTATGGAGAGTAGGATGGGTAACTTTGAGAGTGACGTTCAACTATTGAAGAAAGTTGTCATCAACTCAACGGATGGAGGATCGCATACGCAAGGACCTCGTACAATAAGAAATAACGAACCAAAAATAGAGGAGGTATGATCTGCGTACCGTATTGATGAAATTGTTACAATATATCCAGTGTTCAGTATGAAGTCTTTGTATTTATATATTCGAGGAAACAATATTAATTTCAGTATTGTGAAGTTGTATAATTCTGTAATTATTTTGATATATGATTTTCTCCGTACACACAAATTTTGTATACTTTGTCT
>NW_010921755.1:53729-57745 GCF_000633955.1 Camelina sativa
AGGCTACGAGTTTACGATAGCATAAACAGCGGTAGAACCGACGAGAGTCTACAAAAGAAGTGTAAGCCGTTCGCAAAAATGATCTCACGTTTGATGCAAGCATATCACCGGAGGTACAAAGATGAGAATATCGGGGCGGCGGCATTTAGTTACTACCGGGTGAAAACACTCCCACAGAACTATCAACAAGGTGACTGTGGTGTGTACACGTTGAAGTGCTTAGAGTGTATAGCTCTTGGACTAAACTACACAGGCCTATGTGATGCGGCCATGCCTTCGATTAGGATGAAACTTGCTGCAGAAGTGTTTGATGAGGTCCCAGACCGAGACTGCTTTCTGCAACTAGATGCTACGTCGGAGACAATAGATTATCCGGAAGCTGAGTTCAACTCGGGATCCAAAAGTTGAAGAAGTTAGGTTCCATGTAACAAAAGTGGAGCAGTATGATTTTGCAAAATTGAAGATTGGTTTTACGCGTGTTGCTAATAGAAGATGTGTGTTTGGTCATGTCGCTCTTAGATTATCCAAGGTCTGGTCACTCACATAGCTCCTATCGGTTGTTTGTAAACCCGATTTTGGTGTAGTGTTTTTTGTATATTGCAGGGTCTAGATATGTATCATTATGACGTATTTCTAACCAGTATTAGTATATGTTAGGCCTTTATCAGATGTGTACGTATCATCAACTAAGTAACGGCCTTATTATGGTCTGTGTACACACGTACATATATTCATCTGTGTACGTACAATCGAGTCTCTAACGTTATAGACTTTATTTTTAGGTGCACGGTTGGTGCTTAGTTTCTCTCCATTTTGAGCACACTAACTTGTCCCTATTGGCAATCCTATGTACATTGGCAACATGTAGTTAGAGGTATGATATGATGAGCGAGGCAATTAAATTGTATTCGAAGTCAGCGAACCAAAATCATCCTAATAGATTGCTATAGATCATATGGACCACCTGCGTGAAAGTAATAAGTACAACCAGGAAGAATGTTTATTTGCTACTTAATTTATCGGGCCAATACCAGCTTCGTAGACGTCCATCGCGAACTTCTTTCGGAAATTGTCAATATTGTTGTCGGTGATCTTCAAGCAATTAGCCATCGGTTTACCCATGCTCAACAGTTCTAAAAACTTCTTAGCAAAAGGTCCACAATCTTTCGTCCTCAAGTTTTGTCCTACTTGGCTAACCCTTTCAGCGGTAAATTGATCGACAGGGTAATTGACATCGATAACCCTCTGAAGTAGGTACGGTATCATCATAATCACCGGCTTGATCCGGGACATTGCAAGAGTTTCTCTGGAAAGGGTCATCAAAGGATCGTAAATGGAAACATGTCTCGTTTTAAGATTTATGCCCACTCCTACCCAATGCTTAGATTTCCAGTTCATTGGAGCATATATAACGTCGACATCTGTAACCCACTTCAACCTTGGTTCGTGGTGCATCCTTTCCCCATTGACGATGTCAATGAGTACTTCGTCCCATCTGAAATTCCGTTTCGCTGTGCTCCTGTTGAATGCTTGGAACCTTCTTGTCAACTCGTAAAACAGAACGTCGTCCAAAATTACGGTCCTTTGTTTTATCATTTCTTCTCCGTTTTTGTGCCACAGCGTTAGGGCAATCATCTCCATGTGCTGCAGATGCAGTTAAATGCAAACCCGTTGTGGGATTTAAATCCAACAAGAAACCATGAACACACCAAAATCGTGTAGTTAAAGTTTAAAATATGTACCTGACTATGGACCCATTTTTGGGACGATATAAGAGTAGAGAAGAATAGGATATCTGCCTTGCGGAATCCGAAAATGGTGTGTACCCTGCGAAATATTGTAATTATGAATATCCTATATCAATGATTGAGCATATCAATTATGTCATCTGAGTAATATATACTACACTTACACATTATATTGTTTTATCAACTCGGTGAATTTGGCGAATTTCCCATCATCAACATCTTCCATAGGGTCGTATGAAACCGACCCTGCTTTTATCACTACGGCTTCGGATGGTTGACTCGCACGTATCTCCATTATCACTTCTTCTGCCCGTCCTGTTTCATCTACAATAATAACTGACTGCGGCACTAAATTGTCTAAGTCACCGAGAATACATTCCTCCCCTGGACTTTGATCTGGTTGACCTCTAGTCTCTTTACAGCCCTCTTCGACATCGCTTTCGTTGTGTATTGCTTGGTCTCCGGCCTAATAAGATGTACGTACATAGATTAATTGTGACGTACACTGGACCATCTAAGTAGACACTATAAATATGGCAAATAGTCGAAATAAAAAATAAGTTTGAAATTTGAACGTCAACTGTTGTTTCTATTTGTACATGTCCATCAGTTTTGTTACAGCCCTCCTCAACATCGCTTTCCTTTTGTAGTGCTTGGACTTCGGCCTAATAAGATGTACGTACATAGATTCATACTTACGTACACTAATGTCACAAATAATCGAAATCAAAAAAGTTAGACACTTGCCTCTTGTTGAGCGTCAACTGCAGTTTCATTTTCTACAGGTATTTCGGTTTTGTTACAACCCTCATCTGACTCGCCTTCCTGACTTCTTATGTCCCCTCCGTTATTGTTAAACCACTCGACTTTTCCGCCTTCTTGATGCAGTTCTTCCCCATCCACCTATTCAAAATAATGAAACTTTTAAGACGCGTGTTTGTAGTAGGAACTTGGTACAAGCTCAATTTTTACACGTTTTGATTAGAGGAGATAAACAAATAACCGAATATATATGAAACCTACAGATGGTTACCCCTTTTATGGTTACTTCCTGACCTACCAATTTGTTACAATGTAGATCAGGTTCAGTTTTAGTATTCAGCTGCAGCAATATCTGTTCAATTAAAGGTGGACAATGCTTTATTACGAATATAGTGTTGTAATCTCCATTCCGTGTCAAATACTTACATTGGATACGGTTTTAGTTGGTGATAGCTCCACAGCAATATCCCCTGCGTCATAATCTTGGCGACACTCATTAACTCCATTGTCCGGGGATGGTTCGTTCATTCCACAGTCGTAATTATCGGTTACCCACCCATTAATATGAGTACGGGTTGTATCCTATAGTCAAATATATAAAGCGTATATGATAGGTGCATAAGCAAAAACTCCCCCATTAATTTGATTGAGTCGCATTCTAAAGAGGATCTTGTTGTCCATTACCTGGCCTCCAACTAAAGAATCACCACTGACAGAGTGTTGACCATCTATGGCATCCTTCGAACCATCAGTATTCCGATCACCCTGTGCACACCACGATAGCAACATAATTTAATATATGTAAGTAGTGAAAAAATTACAACCCTTAAGCTATTTGTCATATCAACCTTAGCAGTGTCAGCGTATCCCCTGTTTCTGACCTTCTCTCCCTTTTATTTCATAACCATTACTGAACTCATTCTTCGAAACTTTATAGTTTTCCCTCTTCTTTTTTTTTTGAATACTTGTTCTCTGAAACTGTATGTGAAGCATAAGAAGGTTCCCCATGTTCGTTTCTATTAACCTCCAACAGTGGAGCTCTTATCTCCTTGTGGATCTCTGTACGTACAAAAATCTCCATGTTTGCCTGATTTTCCTTTATCAGTGCTTCTTGTTTCCTGTAGAACCGGCTTAGTTCCGCCGCATACCTTTCAAATTGGTCATCGTCCAAACGTTCATCAACAACGGGCGTACCCCCCGGTCGCACATCATGTCTCCTTGTGCTCTTCTCTTTCTTATTGTCAATTGTTGCGGTGTCTGCTCTTTTCCTATTTCGACAGTCAACTGTAACTGTATCACCAATTAACCATTAATTTTTTAAAAAATTAAATTTATAATGAAGCCCTTTGTAATGTATAAATGTTTTTAATACCTTTCTCTTCGGGACGTGTCTGTTTTGGACACCTATCATCACCTCCCATCCATATTGCCTCATCCCATTTGTGGCCAGCTTTAATAAGATTTTCAATGTTGTCAACTTGATGGTCTTCCTCTTCGTCACGCCAC
>NW_010921755.1:60214-60534 GCF_000633955.1 Camelina sativa
TCAAGTTATCAAAAGGAGGACAAGCCCAGCTATCAGAAGGACTACAAGCCATTCGTCAAGCCAAAACCGTTTGAATCAGACCCGAAAGGTAAGGGTAAGGAAGTAATCACAAGGACAAGGGATATTCGTTGCTTTAAATGTCAAGGACTTGGGCATTACGCAAGCGAATGTGTCAACAAAAGGATCATGGTTCTTAAGGATAATGGCGAGGTGGAGTCTGAAGAAGAGCGTTCGGAAAACGACTCTGTGGAAGAGGGTTTGGAAGCCCCAGCTAAAGGAGAGCTGCTTGTTGCTAGGAGATCGTTGAGTGTTCTAACCAA
>NW_010921755.1:60948-62601 GCF_000633955.1 Camelina sativa
AAAAATTATAAACTCAACTGTTTTAGAACCAGGAACGAGTCTAGTATTTTTGAAAATTGATTTGAGAATTTTTGGATTCGTTTTCATAATTTTCCCAGATCTGTTTTCATTTACGTGTTTTTAGAACTATTTACTGGTGGATCTTTGTTTTTCTTTTCAGGTACCATGGTGACATCAGAAGAGGAAGAGTCATCTACATCCAGTCTTGAAAGGAAGATCCTTAAGTCAGTCACCGCAGCTATGACAACCATGCTTGATGCTAGACTTGGCGCTCTACACTTGAATCAACCCAACCCGGAAGCAAATCAGCGTCAAAGGCAGAACCAGGAGGAACCAAGGCAAGACGACAAGACCAGGCAGTAATATAGCCACGGTTCTTCACACAGCAGTCAGCGGAGGCGTCGACGTGAACGTCTAGTACCAAGAGATCCGTTGGGAGGTCTTAAGTGCAAAATCCCAGCTTTTCACGGAACCAGCAACCCGGATACCTACTTGGAGTGGGAGCAGAAAATCGAATTAGTCTTTGTTTGTCAAGAGGTCACCGAGGTCAACAAAGTTAAACTTGCCGCAACCGAGTTCTACGATTATGCCTTAAGTTGGTGGGATCAACTTGTTACCAGCCGCAGACGTACTGGAGACATACCGATCGATACATGGAACCAGCTGAAAGCCGTCATGCGAAGGAGATTTGTGCCGAGTTATTATCACTGCGATCTTCATCAACGTTTGAGGAACTTAGTTCAAGGAAGCAAGACTGTCGAAGAGTACTTCAAGGAAATGGAAACCCTATTGCTAAGAGCTGATGTTCACGAAGATGGAGAAGCTATGATGTCGTGATTCATGGGAGGTCTCAACCGCGAAATCCAAGACCGTCTAGAAACCCAGCACTATGTGGAAATTGAGGAGATGCTTCACAAAGCAGTCATGTTCGAACAGCAAATCAAGAGGAAGAACTCTCGATCCAGCTACAGCACCGCTAAGACCAGCTACAGCTCAGGTAAATCAAGTTATCAAAAGGAGGACAAGCCCAGCTATCAGAAGGACTACAAGCCATTCGTCAAGCCAAAACCGTTTGAATCAGACCCGAAAGGTAAGGGTAAGGAAGTAATCACAAGGACAAGGGATATTCGTTGCTTTAAATGTCAAGGACTTGGACATTACGCAAGCGAATGTGTCAACAAAAGGATCATGGTTCTTAAGGATAATGGCGAGGTGGAGTCTGAAGAAGAGCGTTCGGAAAACGACTCTGTGGAAGAGGGTTTGGAAGCCCCAGCTAAAGGAGAGCTGCTTGTTGCTAGGAGATCGTTGAGTGTTCTAACCAAGTCAGAGGAGCAAGCGCAAAGAGAAAACTTGTTCCACACGCGATGTATTGTCAAAGACAAGGTATGTAGTTTGATTATCGATGGTGGTAGTTGTACTAATGTTGCAAGCAGGACTATGGTGGAAAAGCTTGGCTTAGAAGTTCTCAAACATCCAAAACCATATGCGCTTACGAAAAAGGTGAGATGTCCGTCAAGGAGCAAGTCAAGGTACCATTATATGTTGGTAAGTATCAGGACGAGATCATGTGTGACATACTTCCGATGGACGCNTGATTCATGGGAGATCTCAACCGCAAAATCCAAGACCGTCTAGAAACCCAGCACTATGTGG
>NW_010921756.1:0-9739 GCF_000633955.1 Camelina sativa
ACTAACTAATTATATGAGTTTTAGATAGATGTGGAGAGTTTAATAGCTATTTATACCCACTTTGTCCCAAAATAGGCTAAAACCAAGAAAACATTGGTTAGAAGCACCAAACAGCTTTGTTAGTGTTTCTGGGGTTAAAATGTGTCTTAATCCAATGCAACTAACTAATTATAAGAGTTTGAGATAGATGTGGAGAGTTTAAAAGCCACTTATACCCATTTTGTCCCAAAACAGGCTAAAACCAAGAAAACATTGCTTAGAAGCTGTAAACAGCTATGTTAGTGTTTCTGGGGTTAAAATGTGTCTTAATCCAATGCAACTGACTAATTATAAGAGTTTGAGATGTATTTGGTGATGTTCAAATATTATACCCTGTTTTCCCTTAGTTTATTCACATCTTTTGCATCTTTTGCTATCCATTTTGACCATTATTGCATAGCTTTAGGACTAAACATGCATTAGAGTTTAGTTGCATTGCATTTGCATCTTTTCATGCATAATCAGGTGATTTTGGAGCTTAAGGAGCATGGAAGCAATGCTGAGGAGAAGTGAAGCAAACAAGAGGAGAAAGCAAGAGAGTTAAGGCTGAAGAAACAAGGTGCGGTGTCCAACTCGACCGCCCACTCGACCAGACACTCGACCGTGTGCAGAGAAAGACTCGACCGAGTGGAAGATGCACAAGAGAAGCCAACTCGACCGGTCACTCGACCGAGCACCGGGTCGAGTTGGCCGAGCCGCCTAGCTATTTTGTTTTTTAGTATTTTTAGGGCTTCCACTACTTTTTCTATTTAAGGACCTTGTACCTGCAGCCACCAAAGAGTCCAGCTTTTTAGAATAGTTAAAAACCTAGTTTTTACCCTTTTGGGAATTATTCCTTTTGCACTTTTATTTTTTTAGATCTTGTACTTCTTAGAGAGAAAAACTCTAGATTCTTCAATATTGTTGGTTTCATAACTTTCAGAATATTGAGAATTCGAGTTTGATTCTTTCTCCAATATTGTAGATCTTTGCTTTATCTTTCATTTGAGGTTTGTTTGATTTGGTAAAGCTTGATTGTTGTAGATCTCTTCTAGGGTAGATGTTCTTAATGCTGATCCTATATCTGAGAAGGNGCGGTGTCCAACTCGACCGCCCACTCGACCAGACACTCGACCGTGTGCAGAGAAAGACTCGACCGAGTGGAAGATGCACAAGAGAAGCCAACTCGACCGGTCACTCGACCGAGCACCGGGTCGAGTTGGCCGAGCCGCCTAGCTATTTTGTTTTTTAGTATTTTTAGGGCTTCCACTACTTTTTCTATTTAAGGACCTTGTACCTGCAGCCACCAAAGAGTCCAGCTTTTTAGAATAGTTAAAAACCTAGTTTTTACCCTTTTGGGAATTATTCCTTTTGCACTTTTATTTTTTTAGATCTTGTACTTCTTAGAGAGAAAAACTCTAGATTCTTCAATATTGTTGGTTTCATAACTTTCAGAATATTGAGAATTCGAGTTTGATTCTTTCTCCAATATTGTAGATCTTTGCTTTATCTTTCATTTGAGGTTTGTTTGATTTGGTAAAGCTTGATTGTTGTAGATCTCTTCTAGGGTAGATGTTCTTAATGCTGATCCTATATCTGAGAAGGTAGGGTTTGATTGCAAGCATCTTAGCATCACACCAATGTTTAAGAAGCATAGATAAGGCTTGATCTAGAGCTTACCATTAGGCTTCCTAAGAGATTAGAGGTCTTGTTTGGTATGAGACATATTGCTTAATGCCTGCTTGTGTAGATTCTTTACTATGTGAGAACAAGTCTAGAGATGCATAGGTTTGATTGTTTCTTGCCATGAGAGTGGATTAAACTTGTCTTAGAAATATATGTCTAGAGACTAGCTAAGGTTGTTTGAGATTTGTTGACCAAGTTAGATAACCTCAATCATTAGTTCAGCCCATGAATCCCTCCTCAAGGCCTTCCTTGTTTATTGATTTCCTAGCTTAAATCATGTTGTTTGATCATTGTTTGATTCGTTTTGGTATTGCTCTGTTTTTCTTGTGTTGCTCTGTTTTCCGTAAAATTGTCCAGCTCGACCCTGCACTCGATCTACACTCGATCGAGTGCATGCTCGAGTTCATTCCCAGAACTTGTGTTTATGATTTGTGTTTGTCCTGTTTCATTCTAGTTGCATTTCTGTTGCATTCATTTAGCTTCCTGTTCATTACTTGCCTTGCATTCGTTCAATACTTGCATTACCATAGTTTCTATTTCTGTTTTAGCTTCATAACTGTTATAATCATTCTGTTCCATTTGCATTTAGCTCCTAGTTCTTGTAGTTTTACTTTCTGCACTTTATATTTCATCATAGGATTGTTTGTGACAAACATCCTTTACATCTGGCTTGACTTAGACTCATATGCACATCTTGATTGTTCACAAACACTCAGATAGGATTGACACCTCTTATACTGCAACTGCATAAGGGGAATTGAAACACCTTACCATCCATTCATTCATATCTCACTATTGCATACATTCATCACCATCCATACCACAAATATATCAGTTTCAATTTGGCGATGTTGCCCATTTGAGTGTGTTTTTGTGACATTGAGGATCAATATTAGTCTAAGATTATGTTCGTTTATCCACTTGTGAAGTTGCTGAACTCGAATCTTCTTTTGCTTGGCTGTCTTGAGTTTCAGGTACCCACTCGACCACCCACTCGACCACCACTCGACCGAGTAGTGATCGAGCACTTGATCGAGTCAGAAGCCGTATCTAAATAGACACCAGTTCCCAGTCGACTCGACCACCCACTCGAGCCTGAGCTCGACCGTGTACCTGTTCGAGTCTGTACTCGTGTTTGTTGATGCACACAAGGTCCAAGGGGACAGACAATCTTCAAAGGTCTATTGACAATATCCAAAGGCTGCAAAAGGGTTTGAGACATAAGCAAAGAAGAGTAGTTTCAGAACAACAAGGGAATCAAGTCATCATGGAGCAACAAGCTAACCATGAGCAAAGACCTAGGCACATTGGTGCTGGAGATGCACCCAACACCCACAACCAAAGAGCTGGTATTGTGCCTCCTACAGTAGCAAGCAATAATTATGAGATCAAAAGTGGACTGATCTCCATGATTCAAGCCAACAAGTTCCATGGGTTGCCAATGGAGGATCCTCTAGACCACCTTGATGAGTTTGATAGAATATGTGGTCTAACAAAGATTAATGGAGTGAGTGAAGATGGATTCAATTTGAGGCTCTTCCCATTCTCACTTGGAGACAAGGCTCACCTTTAGGAGAAGACTCTTCCTACTGGAGCAATAACCACATGGGATGCTTGCAAGAAGGCTTTCTTGGCCAAGTTCTTCTCCAATGCTAGGAGAGCTAGATTGAGGAATGAAATTTCTGGGTTTGCTCAAAGTAAGAATGAGAGCTTTTGTGAAGCTTGGGAGAGGTTTAAAGGGTTCCAGACTCAGTGTCCTCACCATGGCTTCAGCAATGAGTCCCTACTTAGCACTTTATATAGAGGAGTGCTTCCCAAGATCAGGATGCTTCTTGACACAGCTTCTAATGGCAACTTCCTCAACAAGAATGTGGAAGAAGGATGGGAATTAGTTGAGATTCTTGCTCAGTCTGATGGAAATTACAATGAGGACTATGACAAAACCATAAGGTCCACCTCCACTGACCAAGAGGAAAAGTACAAAAAGGATTTGAAGATGGTCAATGAGAAGCTTGACAAGATCCTTCTTAGCCAACAAAAGTCCATTCACTACATTGGTGAAGAAGAGGTTCAAGTTCAAGAGGGGGAGAATGAGTTTGCTGAGCTCTGTTATATGCAAAACCAGGGTGGATTCAAAGGCTACAACCAAGGAGGGTTCAAGAACAACAACCTCTCCTATAGAAGCAACAATGTAGCCAATCCACAAGACCAAGTCTATCCACCTCAACAGCCTCAACAACAGAACAACTATGTCCCCAAACAACAGCATCAAGTGTTCAAGCCTCAGTTGTGTTCCCCACCAGGGTTTCAGACAAACCAAGTCCAAGAACAAGACTTAAGAGCCATGATGCAACAGTTGTTGATTGAGCAAACACAAGGAAAGATTGAGGAAGCCAAACAGTTTGCTGAGTTGAATCAAAGGCTCACATCCCAATACAATGACCTTAACATGAAGTTTGAAGGTCTCAACTCTAGAGTGAAGTATATGGAGAGCAACATTGCCTCTACTTCAGCTCCTAAACCCAACCAACTCCCTGGAAAAGCTGTTCAAAATCCAAGGGAGTTCAGTGCAAAAGCCATTCATATCTCTGATGAGAAAGTCACTGAGGACAGTGAAGTCCAAGTTTGGGGGAATTCATCAGTTACTGATGCCCCAAGTGACGTTTGTGCAAAGAAATCTGAATCCGGTATTGCACTCGACCAGGTACTCGAGCCACCACTCGACCGAGTGACTGATCGAGTGGTCGATCGAGCTGAAGACTCCGAAGCTGTCAAGCCTTCTAAGTACATTCCTCCTGCTTACAAACCACCTCTGCCATTCCCAGGACGTTTTAAAGCACAGAAGCTTAAGGAGCTTAGGGAAATCATTGAGAGAAAGGAAATGATGGCTAAGGAACAAGAGGAAGTGAGGGTTTTGAAGGAAGAAGCTGTGGTTGAGAAACTAGAGGAAGTCATGGCCATACAAGAGATCATCATTGCTTACCAAGAAGAGGAGAGAGGACCTGCCTTGGAACAGTATGAACCATATCCTCTCTATAGGGATTTTTTGCTAGATTTGTCAAAGAAGAAGGCTCAAGCTCAAGATGAGAAGGATCTTGAGGACCTTGGAGGAGTGATCATCCCAATTAAGCTTAAGGATCCAGGGCCATTCTATCTGCCTTGCACACTCAGTTACCTTCACTACAACCAATGCCTTTGTGATTTGGGAGCCTCAATCAGTGTGATGCCTTATTCCATAGCACAAAAGCTTGGGCACACTGACTTCAAATCAACCAACCTTCATGTATGCCTAGCTGATGGGTCAAATAAAGATGTGGTTGGCAAGTTGGAGAACATTCCAGTGAAGATAGGGAGAGCAAGGGTTCATACAGATTTTGTGGTATTGGAAATGGACAAGGAACCTGAAGATCCTATCATTCTTGGGAGGCAATTCTTAGCCACTGTTGGAGCAGTCATTGATGTCAAGGAAGGTCTTGTGACCTTGAACATTGCTGAGTGTATAGCTATGAAGTTCAACATCTATAACCTAACCAACCTTCCTACCATTGATGATCAGCCTTTTACTATCAAGGACAAAGGTGGTCAAGAAGGTTTAAGTGATAAGGCAACTCCAAAGGCTGAGCTCTCTCTTCAAGAAGATTCTGTGGAAAAGCTCAAGAGGTCAGTTCAAGAGTTGACTGGTATGGTTGAGGATCTCCAAGTTAAGCTAAACAAGAGGTCTTTGAGGAAAGCAAGACCAAGGCTCAAAATCAAGAAGAAGTATAGTTTGTGTGTTAAGAGTGAAGTGATCAAGGATAAACTTCACAGTGACCAAGAGGTTCCAGGGAGGATTTCATCACCTCCTTGGTATCTAAACCAAGTCTAAGAAGGCAACCAAAGTCAAGCTTAGTGACTCTAAACAAGCTCACTAGGGAGGAAGTCCCTAAGGTATCCTTTGAAAATATGCTTTATTTTCTTAGTAGTTTTGATGTGTTTTCTTTTATGTTTGTGTTGGACAGGCCTTTTAATGAAAGTGTAGATTGGTATGGAGAGATTTGGACTTGGGGAAGGAGATTCGCAAGCCCATTCGATCAGTCCACGAGAGGTACTCGACCGAGTTGGCAAAGAAGCAAGGCCCATTCGATTCTCATTTCTCTAGAATGATCGAGTGGAGGGAAGACAAAGAAGAAAAAATTTGAAATTTCAAAATTTGGTCAAGGTGCTCGACCGTGTACAGTCGAGTGTGGGGTCGAGTGGCAGCAAAAAGCAGGTCAAAGATTCCCAATTCGAATTTGAATGGTATGGACGCTCCACCCTTGTCTCCTTGTCCCCTTAGCTTCTTTAAATAAAGCTTGCACGATCCTATACCTCTCACACTCTCTCATTTGCTCAAAACAACTAAAATCAAGTTTTAAAATCTCTCTCAAAGTTCATCTTTTGCTCAAGCTTAGTTTTTTCAAGTTTTTGGGTCACTAACCTATTATCATTAAGCTTTGAGTCTTTTCCCTTCAGTTCTGTTTGAAAATGTCTTCAAGGATTACTAGGAAGTCTCAACGAGCAGCTGCAAGTTCCATGGAACATCGTGATGCTAGCCTTGAATCAAGAGGAGAAGCTGGAAGGACCACTCAACGTCCTACTCGATCATGCACTCGACCGAGTGGTGGTCCGAGTGGTCGGTCGAGCCAAATGTCGTCTTCAAGGAATGAGTCAGTTGAGGAAGATCCTAAGAGAACTGAAAGTGAGGAAGAAAGGGAGCCAACTCTCAATGAGTTCATGAGGAGACACAAGGCCAAAGAGAAAAGGCCAGCAGTTGAGGTTGAACAAGAGGAGAGTGAAAGTGAGAGTGAGAAAGAAGATGAAGAAGAAGAGGGAGAGGATGATGAGAAGCAGGATCTTGTGGTTTGACAAAGAGGCAACTTTATGAAGCCTTCATGAGCATGGAGTTCCTGGGGACTAGATATCTACATAAGGAAACCATGGAGAAGCTAGCCATTGATGAAGATGTGGAGTATCTTTTTGAGAAGAACAACTTAACCAAGTTCATGGGGCTTTGCATGGAGAGCTACAAAAAAAGAAAGTTGTGAGTTTTTGGCCACAGTCAAGCTGCATACATATGCAAGGAAGGATGCTGAGTTTGGAGCTGGTCATATTGCATTCACAATCAAGTTGGAAGAAGTATGAGCTTTCAATGAAGAAGATAGCCAATGAGTTTGGTTTTGAGGTTGGGAGCAATAGAAGCTTGATGATACCAAGAGAGGAGCTCTATTCCATTTGGGAAACCATTGGAGACAACATCACCTATTATCCCTCCAAGACCAAGAGCTCAAAGATAAGAAGCTCAGTCCTAAGGTACTTCCACAAAGCTCTTGCCAACACCTTCTTTGCTAGTAAGGAAACTGGGAATCTAATTGAAGGAGAGCTCAAGATGATTGACATGGCTTTGAACGGAATCATCCTTCAAGCAAGAGATGGAACCATCATTATTGGGACCACTGTGGAGACTGACCTAGCAATGGTGCTTATTGACCACATGATAGAGTTGAGGAGCTGGGTAGGCAAGTTGTACAACAAAGGTTCAAGAGGAGCCCTAACCATTGGAGGCATCATCCCTCCAATACTACAAGCTGCTAAGGTCCCACTTAGAGGAGAAAGGGTTTCACCAAGGTGGATAGACTCAAGATACCTCACCACCACTCTCATACTAGCCAAGGAGATGCATCAAGGAAATCACATCTTCAACTTTGAGCTCCCAACAGTTGGAAAGAAGCAATTGATCCTACCTAACCAAGAGCTCACCACCATTCAAGAAGGAGCCAACATTATTTTTTGGCCGGCTGATGAGTTTTTGTTTGATGGGATAGTTCAACCTAGAGTTGAAGAAGCTGGAAATGCACAAATGGCTGATGGGGAGGAGCAGTTTTACTTTGAGGATTATGAGCCCAACCCAAGGGATAGTAGAGAAAGTAGAGGAGTGAGGGAGAATAGCAAGAGGTTGACACTTTTGCAAAGATGGAACAAGTGGCATGGGAAGAGGTTTGACAAGCTTAAGAAGAAGGTGACCAACATGGCTAAGTCCATCAAGGGTCTAAAGGAGGAGTAGCTCAACTAGAGAACTTTCAAGAGTTGCAAACCCTGTGGAACCAGCTAGAGCTTCAATGTATGAGCCAAATCAGAGGAAGAGGATTTCAAGTACCCGAGAACAATAATTTTCGAGGCACTCGACCGGGTCACTCGAGCACCCACTCGATCGAGCACCCCAAATGCACTCGGCCGAGTTCCAGCCCAGATCACCTTATGGCTTCCCACCTCCAGCTGCTTATCCACGCTATCCAGGTACCCTCCCATCCCACCCCAATACTTCGTGGATCCAGCACTCTACCAGCAGTTTTACCAGCAGCAAGGACAAGATTTTGGCATCTACGGTCCAGCTCGACCACCCCACTCGAGCACGCACTCGACCGAGTCAAGGTTGATCACCATCGTCGAGCTACCCCAATCACCTTCCACAAGTCAGCAACAAGACCCCAACTACACGTTTGACAGCATGCAAGAGGATGTGGACAACTTCTTCTCCAATCCTTGAGGTACCACTATCACCTTCACTTGTAAATACCATTGCATTTCATATTGTGTTTAGTTTTTGGTCTTGAATCCTCTTACAAATTTCTTTCACACAGAGGACTGTGTGATTTAAGTTTGGGGGAGGGTTTGAGATAGCATTTGACATTGTGTTTTGTGTTCTTATTTCAAATTTTTAGTATCATCATGTTAGTATTTGCATAGCATCTAAGGCATAGAAAAACCCTAAAAATTTGAAAAATTTTGAAAAAAATCTTTATAAAAAAAAAGAGTGTTCATGTAGTTTGCATTGCATATTAGGATCTTGTTTAGCATGTTTCATGAAGGATTGTATAATATTTGCATTAGGGATCTACGATGAGTTTGCCTTGTTAGCTTGCTTAATTCACTAGACTAGGATCAATGCCCAAATTAATAATACTTTGATGCTAGTTGAGTAGTTAGAAGCATAAGATTGAACCAAGCCTTGAATTCCTGCATTGCATTTTGTCTAAATTGAAGCATGTTGAGATTTGATGCCATTTCCTACTTATAAGAACCTAATATTGACTTTCAGTTATCAATGTGTGCATTGCTTTAAACTCATGGATACCATATACATACTTGGATCATCTTTCTCCTTTTTACCACTCTTGTTGATCCAAGTAGCTGATTTCCTCATTAAGAATCAGTTCCCCTACCCCTAAACCAGCCCTTCTTTCAAGCCATGTTTATTCTTGTGTGTGTGAGGCCTATTTTTGGGATTGAGCTTCGTAGAAAGTGTTAGATTTGAACTGACAAGAGTAAAGCCTTGTGTAGTTCTAGTTTGCATTTTTCAAACTAGATAGGACTAGGTGGTTCACTTGTTTGGTTTGGGACTTGGCTGTTATGAAAAGAAAAGAGGAAAAAGAGAAAGAAAAAAAAGGTAGAGTCTTTAAGAGGAGAATGTGTTTCAGCAAAGTCTAGTGAAAGGATGGGAAGTTAAAAAAAAAAAAATTGATAAAGTTGGTTCTAGTTAAAGAAAAGAAAGAAAGAAAAGAAGAGTTTAGCAAAAAGCTTGTATGTCTTAAGAATAATAAGAAAAGAGAACTATAGCAAATAAGAAAGAATCCCCCATCCCACTAGAAAGATCAAATAAGAACATCTCCTAAAACTTGAAAACCAAAAGAGAAAAGGGTGAAAGAGAAAAGAAGAAGTTAAAGGGTAGCACTAGGATCATTTGGGTTTAGATTGCTAGGATAAAACACTTTGGGAGCCTTTGGGTAGACAAGGTTTTATTCTTGTATGTGTCTAAGTGTTCTTACATTTAGCATTCTTCTAAAGCTCAATCCATTTTTATGAGAGAACCTTGATATTGATAAGCCCTACTCTAAAAAGAGACCACCATTGTCTCAAGACCTTTATCTCCAAGCCAAATAAGTTTAAGCATTGCATAGAATTTATTCATGTTCTTGATTAATGAATGTTAAAGGAAATGGTTGATTTGAATGCATGTGGA
>NW_010921756.1:9922-10022 GCF_000633955.1 Camelina sativa
TTTTAGGGGTGTTGATGTTCATATATTTTACCCTGTTTTCCCTTAGTTTATTCACATCTTTTGCATCTTTTGCTATCCATTTTGACCATTATTGCATAGC
>NW_010921756.1:11242-12339 GCF_000633955.1 Camelina sativa
CTATTTTTTCTTTTAGTATTTTTAGGGCTTCCACTCCTTTTTCTATTTAAGGACCTTGTACCTGCAGCCACCAAAGAGTCCAACTTTTTAGAATAGTCAAAAGTCTAGTTTTTACCCTTTTGGGAATTATTCCTTTTGCACTTAGGATCTATCGGTTTAAACTCCTATGGAAACCCTTTTCTCTCTTGCGGTGGCTCTCGGATGTGTATGCGAATACTAGAGAAATCCTAAGGGTTCCATCCCTTATATAGGGTCGACCAAACTGCCTTAAGTTGTAACATCCTGAAACAAGTTATTTTTCTTATGGTGGTGAATGATGATGAATGTATGCAATGGTGAGATATGAATGGAATGATGGATGGGTGTTTCAATTCTCCTTATGCTGTTGCAGTATAAGAGGTATCAATCCTCAATGAGCGTTTGTGAACAATTAAGATATGCATATGAATCTAAGTTAAGACAAATGTGAAGATTGTTTGTCACTAACAATCCTAAGATGGAAATGTAAAATGCAGAAAATAAACTACAAGAACTAAGAACTAGATGCAATTGAAACTGAATGATTGTAACAGTAATGAAGCAAGAACAGAAGTAGGAACTACTACTAATGAACTAATGCAAGACAGGTAATGAACTGAAAACTAAATGAATGCAACTAAAATGAAACAGGAATGAAACAGGACAATCACAAATCATAAACAAGAATTCTGGGGATGAATTCGAGCAAGCACTTGACCGAGTGTAGGTCGAGTACAGGGTCGAGCTAGAATAATCCGGAAAACAGAGCAATGCTAGAAAAACAGAGCAACACAAGAACGAATCAAATAACAAGCAAGCAACAGGATTAAAACTAAGATATTAATAAACAAAGAAGGCCTTGAGGAGGGATTCATGGGCTAGACTAATGAATGAGGCTATCACACTTTGGCCAACAAATCTCAAGCAAAGCTTTGAGCTAATCTCTAGACAAATTAATCTAAGACAAACTTCTTCCACTCTCATGGC
Organism: Camelina sativa; assembly: GCF_000633955.1. Lineage (NCBI taxonomy): Eukaryota > Viridiplantae > Streptophyta > Magnoliopsida > Brassicales > Brassicaceae > Camelina > Camelina sativa. The sequence goes on from NW_010921756.1 coordinate 12,248, forward strand.
AAGAATCATTCAAACCTATGCATCTCTAGACTTGTTCTCACAAAGTAAAGAATCTACACAAGCAGGCATTAAGCAATATGTCTCATACCAAG
>NW_010921756.1:13413-14679 GCF_000633955.1 Camelina sativa
TCTACCCTAGAAGAGATCTACAACAATCAAGCTTGACCAAAGCAAACAAACCTCAAACAAAGCCTAGCCTAACCCATCCTCAAGATCCTAAGGAAACTACTCACAACAATACATGATGAACAAAGTCAAAAACCCAGAAAATATTGAAACTTGCATTATCGGAAAGATGAAACAAATATCTTCAATATTAATGAAAGGATCAAACTCAAATTCTCAATATTAAGAAAGTTATGAAACTAACAATATTGAGGAATTTAGTCTTTTTCAAGTACAAAATCTAAGAAAAATAAAAGTGCAAAAGGAATAATTCCCAAAAAGGGTAAAACTAGGTTTTGAGAATATCTAAAAAGCTGGACTCTTTTGGTGGCTGCAGGTATAAGGCTTTTTATAGGAGGGGAGTGGAAGCCCTAAAAATACAAAAAGTCAAAGTAGTCAACGGCTCGGTCAACTCGACCAGTGCTCGGTCGAGTGGCTTGGTCGAGCTGGCTTCTCTCGTGCAATCTCCACTCGGTCGAGTCCTCCTCAGCACACGGTCGAGTGTCTGGTCGAGTCTGCGGTCGAGTTGGACTCTGGACCATGTTCTTCAGCCTTAACTCCCTTCTTTCCTCCTCATGATTGCTTCACATCTCTTCTCCATTGCTTCCATGCTCCTTAAGCTCCAAAATCACCTGTTTATGCATGAAAAGATGCAAATGCAATGCAACCTAACTCTAATGCATGATTAGTGCTAAAGCTACACAATAATGGCCTAAATGGATAGCAAAAGATGCAGAAGATGTGAATAAACTAAGGGAAGACAAAGTAAAATATATGAACATCAACACCCCCAAACTTAGTTTTTGCTTTCCCTCAAGCAAATAAGCAAGACATAAGAAGGTAAGTGAGGTTTAAAAATGGGATCTCAGGTCCTAAAGATTGCAAAAAGATCATCTAGAATCAATGTCCAAGTTACTAATACTATGATGCAAGTTGAATGAGCTGAAATTAAAGACTTTAGACAAGCATTTCACAACCTTTATTGATTTGAGCCTTAGATATCCACATGCATTCAAAATCAACCATTTCCTTTACATTCATTAAACAAGAACATGAATCAATTCTATGCAATGCTTAAACTCATTTGGCTTGGTAATAAAGGGTTTTGAGACAATGATGGTCTCTTTTTAGAGTGGGGCTTGTCAATATCAAGATTCTCTCATGAAAATGGATTGAGCTTTAGAAGAATGCTAAAGGTAAGAACACCTAGACACATACAAGAATAAAACC
>NW_010921756.1:16815-29683 GCF_000633955.1 Camelina sativa
TGTTCATGATCACAAAATCAGTTGGGATTCTTGCCTTTCCTATCTTGACTGGAAGGTTTTCAATTATCCCAAGCACATCCCTCTTGGATCCATCTGCCATGCCAATATAGAGATTGCAAGGCTTAAAGTATTCATACCCCAACTTTTCAGCCACTGAGTATGGCATTAGGCTCACTGAAGCTCCTAGATCACACAAACATTTGTTGAAGTGCATGTAACTAATGGAGCAAGGTAGATTAAATGATCCTGGGTCTTCAAGTTTTGTTGGTATAACAGCTTCCCCAATCTCTTTTAGATCCTTCATGTCTTGTTCTTGAGCTTTCATCTTGGATAATTCAAGCAGCATGTCCTTGTAGGAAGGATTTTGAACAAATTTTCTCAAGTTTGGCCCTCTCTCCTCTTCCTTGTAAGCAATGGTAATCTCTTGTATAGCCATTACTTCCTTCAAGACTTTCACTTCCTCCTTCTTCTCAATGACAACCTCTTGTTGTATGGCCATTACTTCCTTCTTTTCAATGACTGCTTCTTCCTTCAAAGCCATCACTTCATCTTTCTTCTCAATGACAACCTCTTCTTTCAAAGCTGTCACTTCCTCTTGTTGCAAAGCCATCAATCTGCTTATTGGTTCAGCTTTTCAAACTGCCTTGCCTCCTCAATCTGCTTATTGGCTTGCCCAAGCAACAATTGTTGCATCATAGTGCATAAGTCAGGTGCTTGGGCTTGGTAGGTCTGAAACATTGGAGTGTGACACCATTGAGTCTGGAAACCTTGTTGTTGGTGCATGGGTGCATAATAGAACTCACTGCCTTGAAACATGGTTACTGACTCGAACAGACACTCCGTCGAGCACAGGCTCGAGTTGATGGTCGAGTCGACTGGGAAGTGCTGTCTATTTAGATCCGGCGTCTGACTCGATCAAGTGCTCGATCACGACTCGGTCGAGTGGTGGTCGAGTTGATGGTCGAGCTGGCACCTGAAACTCAATCACAGACAAGCAGGAGAAGAAACAAGAGCAGTAGTGAACAAGTGGTTATACGAACTTAATCTTAGACTAATATGGATCCTAAATGTCACAAAAACACACTCAAATGGGCAACGGNAAACCTTCACTCTGGGCTTCACTTAGTGATGAATCCTCCCCACCTTGAACCTCACTATCCTCAGTGATATCTTCCTCATGGAGATGGATTGCTTTAATAGTGATCTCCCTTGGGTTTTGAATAGCTTGTTGAGGAAGATGGTGTGGCTTAGGAGCTGAAGTAGAAGCAATGGAGCTTTCCATGGACTGGAATGAAGAGGTCAGACTCTCAAGCTGGTGACTCAAGTCATGAGAATAAGAATTCAACTTCTGGGTGAGCTCTCCAAACAGCCTTGCTTCCTCAAGCTGCTTATTGGCTTGCCCAAGCAACAATTGTTGCATCATTGCTCTTAAGTCAGGTTCTTGGGCTTGGTAGGTTTGAAACGCTGGAGGGTGACACCATTGAGTCTAGAAACTTTGTTGCTGGTGCATAGGTACATAATGGAACTAACTGCTTTGAAACATGGTGACTGACTCGAATAGACACTCGGTCGAGCACAGGCTCGAGTTGATAGTCGAGTCGACTGGGAAGTGCTGTCTATTTAGATCCGGCGTCTGACTCGATCAGGTGCTCGATCACGACTCGGTCGAGTGGTGGTCGAGTTGATGGTCGAGCTGGCACCTGAAATTCAACTTCAACCCAGCAACAGAAGATTCAAGTGTATAAACAAACTTAATCTTAGACTAATATTGATCCTAAATGTCACAAAAACACACTCAAATGGGCAACGGCGCCAAATTGAAACAAGTTTTTTTCTTAATGGTGGTGAATGATGATGAATGTATGCAATGGTGAGATATGAATGGAATGATGGATGGGTGTTTCAATTCCCCTTATGCTGTTGCAGTATAAGAGGTATCAATCCTAAATGAGCGTTTGTGAACAATTAAGATATGCATATGAATCTAAGTTAAGACAAATGTGAAGATTGTTTGTCACTAACAATCCTAAGATGGAAATGTAAAATGCAGAAAATAAACTACAAGAACTAAGAACTAGATGCAAATGAAACTGAATGATTGTAACAGTAATGAAGCAAGAACAGAAGTAGGAACTACTACTAATGAACTAATGCAAGACAGGTAATGAACTGAAAACTAAATGAATGCAACTAAAATGAAACAGGAATGAAACAGGACAATCACAAATCATAAACAAGAATTCTGGGGATGAACTCGAGCAAGCACTCGACCGAGTGTAGGTCGAGTACAGGGTCGAGCTAGAATAATCCGGAAAACAGAGCAATGCTAGAAAAACAGAGCAACACAAGAACGAATCAAACAACAAGCAAGCAACAGGATTAAGACTAAGATATCAATAAACAAAGAAGGCCTTGAGGAGGGATTCATGGGCTAGACTAATGAATGAGGCTATCACACTTTGGCCAACAAATCTCAAGCAAAGCTTTGAGCTAATCTCTAGACACATTAATCTAAGACAAGCTTCTTCCACTCTCATGGCAAGAATCAATCAAACCTATGCATCTCTAGACTTGTTCTCACAAAGTAAAGAATCTACACAAGCAGGCATTAAGCAATATGTCTCATACCAAGCAAAACCTCTAATCTCTTAGCAAGCAAGATGGTAAGCTCTAGATCTAGCCTTATCTATGCCTCTTAAACATTGGTGTGATGCTAAGAAGCTTAAGATCAGATACTACCCTCTCAGATATAGGATCAGCATTAAAAACATCTACCCTAGAAGAGATCTACAACAATCAAGCTTGACCAAAGCAAACAAACCTCAAACAAAGCCTAGCCTAACCCATCCTCAAGATCCTAAGGAAACTACTCACAACAATACATGATGAACAAAGTCAAAAACCCAGAAAATATTGAAACTTGCATTATCAGAAAGATGAAACAAAGATCTTCAATATTGATGAAAGGATCAAACTCAAATTCTCAATATTAAGAAAGTTATGAAACCAACAATATTGAGGAATTTAGTCTTTTTCAAGTACAAGATCTAAGAAAAATAAAAGTGCAAAAAGAATAATTCCCAAAAGGGTAAAAACTAGGTTTAGAGAATATCTAAAAAGCTGGACTCTTTTGGTGGCTGCAGGTACAAGGCTTTATATAGGAGAGGAAGTGGAAGCCCTAAAAATACAAAAAGTCAAAGTAGTCAACGGCTCGGTCAACTCGACCAGTGCTCGGTCGAGTGGCTTGGTCGAGCTGGCTTCTCTCGTGCAATCTCCACTCGGTCGAGTCCTCCTCAGCACACGGTCGAGTGTCTGGTCGAGTGTGCGGTCGAGTTGGACTCTGGACCTTGGTTCTTCAGCCTTAACTCCCTTGTTTCCTCCTCATGATTGCTTCACATCTCTTCTCCATTGCTTCCATGCTCCTTAAGCTCCAAAATCACCTGTTTATGCATGAAAAGATGCAAATGCAATGCAACCAAACTCTAATGCATGATTAGTGCTAAAGCTACACAATAATGGCCTAAATGGATAGCAAAAGATGCAGAAGATGTGAATAAACTAAGGGAAAACAAGGTAAAATATATGAACATCACATCCGTATTCCGGGAATAGATTTTGAGATCTATTGAGTAAACCAAATGAGTGGATTTTAATTAATTTTGGTTTAATTAAATCCTGGTTTAATCTAATTAAACCAAAAACCCCTAATCTCTTTCTCAAAGTCACGCCTCCTCTCCTGTTTTTGCTATTGTCGACATTGTTATGAGAGAGAGAGGGAGAGAAAGGGAGATAAATCTTGGTTGTTTAGTGTAAAGGAGGAAGAGAAGGAGATAAAGCTTTTTCTTTAGAGTAATGAGAGAAAGAGAACTGTCAGGGTTTGGGAGAAGGAAGATCCGATTACTCAAAACGTTTCGAAAGGTATTGATTTTTGGTAGGGATGTAGCTAAGAGATTTTCCTACACTATCCTTTTTACAGAAGATAATTTAAGTTAATATTTTAGGAGATATTGGCAGTTTTGTGGGGCGTTTCGTCTCAGTCGCGGATTGAGACCAACGGGTGTTTTGGGATCAATTGCAGTTTCATCTGAGACCCGATCGTGCTGAAATTTTGTGAGAAGCTTTATAGATCTTGCTTTTCACCGGAGGGATTAGAAAGTTAACAGTTCGTTTAGATTTCGTGGTTTCACTTGTGAGGTTATTCTTTTCTGTTTTTCTGGCAGTCTGTGATTGGTTGTAGGAGCGAGTTTGGTTGTTCTTGGATATTGGAGAGCCTCTCATTTGGTTGTAGTTATTTTCGTGTATCACTTGCTAAGGTGAGTGTGTGACCATGAGCTTATCTAAGCGTTTGGGTTGTATGACTTATTTTGTGTGATGATGTGTAGGTGTGGTGAAAGTATTATTGGTAGTTCAGTTTAATGGTTGGTTTGTTATGTTTTATTGGCAGTTGTAATCTTGATTTGCTTGTGTGTATAGCTCGTAGATGGGAGGATCGCCTCATTGGGTATTTCTGGTAATACTCACGCATCTCATTGTGTTTGTGGTGCAGGTAGAGGCAAAATGTGTCTGTGAGATCATGGCAATGAAGAGGAGGATGTTCTAGTGGCTCGCTTGGTTGTTGTCTGGCTTTTGTTAGGTTGCTAAAGTTGAGTCCTAGAATGTTGTTTAGGATTGTGGGTTCTCTGGTTTATGTTCATTGGATCTTTAGTTTATGATTTTGAAATTATTACGGTTTATTTGATATTGGTTATTGGTTTATTGGTTATTTATTGGTTTTATTATTTCTGCTGTTTGGTGTGATTGTGGTTAGGTGGCTAGTTGGTATGGGACCACTAGCTTAGTTGTTTGGTATTATATTATATTTATCTATTTATTTTTTATTATTAAAAAAATGGGTCAGGTCGTTTCAAGTTACCTTAAAACGATAAGCCTTATCGTTCCCAAAATTCCCATTTTTATCGCAACCGTCCTTATCCGATCAACTTTGCCTTTTCCGCGAGTTTCCATTTCTCTCGGGTTTCCATTCCGTGAGTCGGCTTAAGTCTCTGCAAGATACCCGAATCCCTGGGCCCTCCATCATCCCATAGTCTAGTCGATCCACCCTTGTCCATCAGCCCGATCCATCGTTCACCGATGCAACCTTAGCCGATAGTGTCCACTTCACTATCACTCCCACTATCACTATCACTTCACTGTCACTATCACTACTACTATCACTATCACTTCACTATCACTTCTCTATCACTAGACAAATCACCAAAACATCTTGTTTCACCCAGAAACTTACATGCATGCATCGTCTACATGCGGCTAACGATTCCGTTTCTTCAACTCAAACGTCTGTTCACTTCTTTGGTAGTCTCGAACTCCTCATTTCCATTCGGATCCGCTTAGTCTATCTAACTCATGGCCAGTGTCCGCCTGTGCCACAGTTCATACCGTAATCTTCCTTCGAACGTCCCTAGTGCCGCATTATATCGGCACCGGTTGTCATACCGCTATCGGCACTTATCAGCACTGATTGCCGTACCGCTATCGACACTCATCGGCACTGATTACCATACCGCTATCGGCAATTATCAGCACTGATTGCCGTACCGCTATCGGCACTTATCGGTACTGATTGTCATACCACTATCGGCACTTATCGGCATTGATTGCAGTACCGCTATCGGCCCTTGATACCGTACCACGTACGTACCGTTACCGACCCTGGTACTGTACCGCGTACGTACCGTTACCGACCCTGGTACCGTACCGCATACGTACCGTTACCAACCCTCGTACCGTACCACGTACGTACTGTTACTGACCATGGTACCGTACCGCTGAAACAAGTATTTATTGTGTGTGGTGAATGATGGTGGATGTATGCAATGATGATATATGAATGGAATGGGTGTTTCAATTCCCCTTATGCTATTGCAGTACAAGAGGTATCAATCCTAAATGAGTGTTTGTGAACAGATAAGATGTGCATATGAATCTAAGTTAAGACAAATGTAATGATTGTTTGTCACTAACAATCCTAAGATGGAAATGTAAAGATGCTGAAAGTAAACTACAAGAACTAAGAGCTAAATGCAAATGAAACAGAATGATTATGAACTTAGAACAAAAATAGAAACTGTAAAACACTAAATAGGAACTAATGCAAGACAAGTAATGAACTAGATGCTAAGTGAATGCAATGGAAACAAAACAGGAATGAAACAGGAATGAAACAAGACAAGCACAAATCATAAACAAGAAATCTGGGGATGAGCTCGAGCAAGCACTCGACCGAGTGTAGGTCGAGTGGGGGGTCGAGCTGGTTGAATCCGGAAAACAGAGCAACACAACAAAAACAGAGCAATACTAAAACCAATCAAACAACAAGCAAGCTACTAGATTAAGACTTAGAAATCAATAAACAAAGAAGGTTCCTGAGGATGGATTCATGGGAAGAACTAATCATTGTGGTTATCTAACTTGGTCAACAAATCTCAAGCAAACTTTGAGCTAATCTCTAGACATATAAATCTAAGACAAGTTTCTCCCACTCTCATGGTCAAGAAACAATCAAACCTATGCAATTCTAGACTTGTTCTCACACAGTAAAGAATCTACACAAGCAGGCATTAAGCAATACATCTCAAACCAAACAAGACCTCTAATCTCTTAGCAAGCCTAATGGTAAGCTCTAGATCTAGCCTTATCTATGCTTCTTAAACATTGGTGTGATGCTAAGAAGCTTGAAATCAGATCCTAACCTCTCAGTTCAAGATCAGCCTTAAGAACATCTAGCCTAGAAGAGATCTACAACAATCAAGCTTGACCAAATCACATAAACCACAAGATCAATCCTTCCTAACCCATCCTCAAGATCCTAAGAAGACTACTCACAACAAGACATGATGAAACAAATCAAAAACCCAGAAAATATTGAAACTTGCATTATTAGAAAGATAAAACTGAGATCTTCAATATTAATCAAAGGATGAAACTCAAATTCTCAATATTAAGAAAGTTATTGAACCAACAATATTGAAGAATCTAAGAGTTTTCTTAAACAAGTACAAAATCTAATAAAATGCAAAAGGAATAATGCTAAAAAAGGTAAAAACTAGGTTTTTGGGAATATCTAAAAAGCTGGACACTTTGGTGGCTGCAGGTACAAGGTCTTATATAGTGGGGAAGTGGAAGCCCTAAAAATAGAAAAAGTCAAAGCAGTCAACGGCTCGGTCAACTCGACCTGTGCTCGGTCGAGCTAGGGGTCGAGCTGGCTTCTCACGTGCAATCTCCACTCGGTCGAGTCCTCCTCAGCACACGGTCGAGTGTCTGGTCGAGTGTGCGGTCGAGTTGGACTCCGGACCTTGTTGTTTCAGCCTTAACTCCCTTGTTTCCTCCTCAAGATTGCTTCACATCTCTTCTCCATTGCTTCCATGCTCCTTGAGCTCCAAAATCACCTGTTTATGCATGAAAAGATGCAAATGCAATGCAACTAAACCCTAATGCATGATTAGTGCTAAAGCTACACAATAATGGCCTAAATGGATAGAAAAAGATGCAAAAGATGTGAATAAACTAAGGGAAAACAAGGTAAAATATATGAACATCAACACCCCCAAACTTAGTCTTTGCTTGCCCTCAAGCAAATAATCAAAGACATAAGAAGGTAAGTGAGGTTTGAAAGTGGGATCTCAGCTCCTTAAGCTTGCAAATAGACCATCTAGTACCAATGTCCAAGTTACTAATACTATGATGCAAGTTGAATGAGCTGGAATTTAAAGACTTTAGACAAGCATATCACAACCTTTACTGATTTGAGCCTAAGACATCCACATGCATTCAAATCAACCATTTCCTTTAACATTCATTAAACAAGAACATGAATCAACTCTATGCAATGCTTAAACTCATTTGGCTTGGTAATAAAGGGTTTTGAGACAATGATGGTCTCTTTTTTTAGAGTGGGGCTTATCAATATCAAGGTTCTCTCATGAAAATGGATTGAGCTTTAGAAGAATGCTAAAGGTAAGAACACCTAAACTCATACAAGAATAAAACCTTGTCTACCCAAAGGTACCCAAAGTGTTTATCCTAGCAATCTAAACCCTTATGATCCTAGTGCTACCCTTTGCTTCTTCTTTTCTCTTTAACCCTTTTCTCTTTTGGTTTTCAAGTCTTAGGAGATGTTTCTTATTTGATCTTTCTAGTGGAATGGGGGATTCTTTCTTATTGCTATGGTTCTCTTTTCTTCTTATTCTTAAGACATAAAAGCATTTTGCTAGACTTTTCTTTTCTTTCTTTTCTTTTTCTTAACTAGAACCATCTTAATCAACACTTTACTTCCCATCCTTTCACTAGACTTTGCTTAAACACAATCTCCTCTTAAAGACTCTACCCTTTTTCTTTCTCTTTTCTTTCTTTTCTTTTCATAACAGCCAAGTCCCAAACCCAACAAGTAAACCACCTAGTCCTATCTAGTTTGAAAAATGCAAACTAGAACTACACAAGGTCTTACTCTTGTCAGTTCAAACCTAACACTTTCTACCAAGCTCAATCCCAAAAATAGGCCTCACACACTCAAGAACAAACAAGGCTTGAAAGAAGGTTTGGTTTAGGGGTAGGGGAACTGATCTTAATGATTTAATCAGCTACTTGGATCAACAAGAGTGGTAAAAAGGAGAAAGATGATCCAAGTATGTATATGGTATCCATGAGTTTAAAGCAATGCACATATTGATAATTAAAAGTCAATATTAGGTTCTTATAAAATAGGAAATGGTTTCAAATCACAACATGCTTCAATTTAGATCAAATGCAATGCAAGAATTCAAGCTTGGTTCAATCTTATGCTTCCTACTACTCAACTAGCATCAAAGTACTAATAACTTGGGCATTGATCCTAGTCTAGTGAATAGGCTAGCTAACAAGGAAATACTCATCATAGATCCCTAATGCAAATATTATACAATTCTACATGAAACATGCTAAACAAGATCCTAATATGCAATGCAAACTACATGAACACTCTTTTTTTATGAAGATTTTTTCAAAATTTTTCAAATTTTTATGGTTTTTCTATGCCTTAGATGCTAATGCAAGTGCTAACATGATGATGATAAAAATTTGAAATAAGAACACAAAACACAACATCAAATGCTATCTCAAACCCTCCCCCAAACTTAAATCACACAGTCCCCTGTGTGAAAAAGTTGTGAGAGGATTCAAGATTTAAACACAACACAAAACACAATATGAAATGCAATGGTATAAACAATGGTAAGGTGATAGTGGTACCTTAGGGATTGTGGAAGAAGTTGTCCACATCCATCTGCATGCTATCATAGGAGTAGTTGGGGTCAGGCTGGTGGCTTGGAGAAGGACTTTGGGGCAGCTCGACAATGCCAATCGACCTTGACTCGGTCGAGTACGTGTCCGAGTGGGTAGGTCGAGCTAGACTGCGAGTGTCCAAATGATGGGCTTGCTGCTGGCAGAACTGCTGGTAGAGAGCTGGATCCATGTAGTATTGAGGTGGGATGGGAGGGTATAATGGATAACCTGGATAAGCAGCTGGAGGTGGTAAGCCATAGGGTGATCTGGGAAGGTGCTCGGCCGAGTGCATCGGAGGTGCTCGGTCGAGTGCGTGCTCGAGTGACCCGGTCGAGTGCCTCGAAAATTGATGTTCGCGGGTACTTGAGCTCCTCTTCCTCAGATTTGGCTCATACATTGAAGCCCTAGCTGGTTCCACAGGATTCTCAACCCTTGAAAGTTCTCTAGTTGAGCTACTTCTCCTCAAAGGGCTTGAATGTTGGCTAGGAGATGAGTTTCCATTCTTCAGCTCAGCAATCTCCTTCTTCAAGCCTTTGATAGACTTAGCCATGTTGGTCACCTTCTTCTTCAGCTTATCAAATCTCTTTCCATGCCACTTACCCCATTTTTGCAAAAGAGTTAACCTCTTGGCATTCTCCCTCACTCCTCTACTATCTCTTGGGTTGGGCTCATAATCTTCAAAGTAGAACTGCTCCTCTCCATCAGCTACTTGTGCATTCCTAGCTTCCTCAACTCTATGTTGAATCACTCCATCAAACCAATGCTCCTCAGCTGGCCAAAAATCAATGTTGGCTCCTTCTTGAATGGTGGTGAGCTCTTGGTTAGGCAATATGAATTGCTTTTTCCCAAGTGTTGGAAGCTCAAAGTTGAATATGTGGTTCCCTTGATGCTTCTCCTTGGCTAGGATGAGAGTAGAAGTGAGGTAGCTTGAGTCAATCCATCTTGGTGAGACCCTTTCTCCTCTAAGTTGAACTCTAGCAGCTTGTAGGATTGGAGTGATGATGCCTCCAATGGTAAGTGCTCCTCTTGACCCTTTGGTCTCCAACTTTCCTACCCAACTTCTCAATTGGGTCATGTGGTCAATGAGCACCATTCCTAAGTCAGTCTCCACTGTGCTCCCAAGGATGATGGTACCATTCCTTGCTTGAAAGATCACTCCATTAAGAGCCAAGTCAATCATCTTTAGCTCTCCCTCATTGATGTTCCCAGTTTCCTTCCTTGCAAAGAATGTATTTGCAAGAGCTTTGTGGAAGTACCTTAGGACTGGGCTTCTTATCCTAGAGCTCTTGGAGTTGGAGGATGAGTAGTACTTGTCATCTCCAATGGTTTCCCACACAGCATACAACTCATCTCTTGGAACCATCAAACTCCTATTGCTCCCAACCTCAAAACCAAACACATTTGCTACCTCTTTCATTGAAAGCTCATGCTTCTTCCCTTTGATAGTGAAAGAGATGTGACCAGCTCCATGTTCAGCACTCTTCTTTGCATATGTGTGCAGCTTGACAGTAGCTAGGAACTCACAGCTTTCCTCCTTGTAGCCTTCCATGCACAGCCCCATGAACTTGGTGAGATTGCTCTTCTCAAAGAGGTATTCCACATCCTCATCAATGGCAAGCTTCTCCATGGTCTCCTTGTGAGGATACCTAGTTCCCAAGAACTCCATCCTCATGAAGGCATCATAAATCTGCCTCTTTGACAGCCCACAAGACTCAGCTTCTCCATCATCCATCAATTCTTCTTCTTCACTCTCCTCCTCACTTTCACTTTCAATCTCTTCTTGCTCAACTTCAACAGCTGGCCTCTTCCCTTTGGCCTTGTGTCTCCTCATAAACTCATTGAGAGTAGGCTCTCTTTCCTCCTCACTCTCAGTCCTTTCAGGATCTTCCTCAACAGAGTCTCTCCTTGGATACGGCATCTGGCTCGACCGACTGCTCGACCCGGCACTCGGTCGAGTGGTCGATCGAGTGGTCCGTCGAGTGACTCTCCCAGCTTCACCTCTTGATTCAAGGTCAGCATCACGACGTTCCATGGAGCTTGCAGCGGTTCGGTGAGACTTCTTGGTGATCTTGGAAGACATTTTCAAAAGAAACTGAAGAGAATAAACTCAAAGCTCAAAGTTAATAGGTTAGTGACCCAAAAACTTGAAAGAACAAAGCTTGAGCAAGAGATGAACTTTGAGAGAGATTTCAAAGCTTGAATTTAAGTGTTTTGAGCAAATGAGAGAATGTGAGAGGTTCAAGATCGTGCAAGGGCTATATAAAGAAGCCAAGGGGACAAGGAGACAAGGGTGGAGCGTCCATACCATTCAAATTTGAATTGGGAATCTTTGACTTGCTTTTGACTGTAGCTCGACCCCACACTCGACCAACACGTGGTCGAGCTCCTTGACCAATTTTGAAATTTCAAAATTTTTCTCCTTGTTCTTCCCTCCACTCGATCGTCCTAACGGTTTGAAGATGAAATGGGCTTTAATTCATACCCAGCTCGGCCGAGTACCTCTCGTGGACTGGTCGAGTGGGCCTGCGAGTCTTCTTCTCCAAGTCCACATCTCTCCTTAACCAACTACATTCTCACCTAAAGCCTGTCCAACAAAAAACATAAAAGAAAACACATCAAAACTACTAAGAATTTAAACCATATTTACAAAGGATACCTTAGGGACTTCCTCCCTAGTGAGCTTGTTTAAAGTCACTAAGCTTGACTTTGGTTTCCTTCTTAACTTTGGTTTAGATACCAAGGAGGTGATGAAATCCTCCCTGGAACCTCTTGGTCACTGTGAAGTTGATCCTTGATCACCTCACCCTTAGCACTCAAACCATATTTCTTCTTAAATTTGAGCCTAGGTCTTGCTTTCCTCAAAGACCTCTTGTTCAGTTTGACTTTGAGATCCTCAACCATACTAGACAGCTCTTGAACTGACCTCTTAAGCTCCTCAACAGAATCCTCTTGAAGTGGGAGCTCAGCCTTAGGGTCTCCTTCATCCTTGAAAACCTCATGATCAACTTTCTCCTTGATAGTGAAGGGTTGATCATCAATGGTAGGCAGGTTGGTTGGGTTATAGATGTTGAACTTCATGACTGTATCCTCAGCAATGTTCAAGGTCACAAGACCTTCCCTAACATCTATTACTGCTCCAACAGTGGCTAAAAATGGCCTCCCTAACAAGATTGGATCTTCAGGCTCCTTGTCCATCTCTATGACCACAAAATCAGTGTGAACCCTTGCCTTCCCTATCTTGAGTGGGACATTCTCCAACCTTCCAACTACCTCTCTATTTGTCCCATCAGCTAGGCACACATGGAGTTTAGTGGATTTGAAATCAGTTCTCCCAAGCTTTTGAGCTAAGGAGTATGGCATCACACTTGTTGAAGCTCCCAAATCACAAAGGCATTGATTATAGTGGAGGTAACTGATTGTGCAAGGCAAGTAGAATAGCCCTGGGTCCTTAAGCTTAAGTGGGATGATCACTCCTCCAAGGTTTTCAAGATCCTTCTCATCTTGAACTTGAGCCTTCTTCACTGATAAATCAAGCAAGAAATCTCTATAGAGA
>NW_010921756.1:29743-30365 GCF_000633955.1 Camelina sativa
GTGGTCGATCGAGTGGTCCGTCGAGTGACTCTCCCAGCTTCACCTCTCGATTCAAGGTCAGCATCACAACGTTCCATGGAGCTTGCAGCGGTTTGGTGAGACTTCTTGGTGATCTTGGAAGACATTTTCAAAAGAAACTGAAGAGAATAAACTCAAAGCTCAAAGTTAATAGGTTAGTGACCCAAAAACTTGAAAGAACAAAGCTTGAGCAAGAGATGAACTTTGAGAGAGATTTCAAAGCTTGAATTTAAGTGTTTTGAGCAAATGTGAGAATGTGAGAGGTTTAAGATCGTGCAAGGGCTATATAAAGAAGCCAAGGGGACAAGGATACAAGGGTGGAGTGTCCTTACCATTCAAATTTGAATTGGGAATCTTTGACTTGCTTTTGACTGTAGCTCGACCCCACACTCGACCAACACGTGGTCGAGCTCCTTGACCAATTTTGAATTTTCAAAATTTTTCTCCTTGTTCTTCCCTCCACTCGATCGTCCTAACGGTTTGAAGATGAAATGGGCTTTAATTCATACCCAGCTCGGCCGAGTACCTCTCGTGGACTGGTCGAGTGGGCCTGCGAGTCTTCTTCTCCAAGTCCACAACTCTCCTTAACCAACTACATTCTCAC
>NW_010921756.1:30975-44050 GCF_000633955.1 Camelina sativa
CTTGAGCCTTCTTCACTGATAAATCAAGCAAGAAATCTCTATAGAGAGGGTATGGTTTATACTGTTCCAAAGCAGGTCCTCTCTCCTCTTCTTGGTAGGAAATGATGATCTCTTGAATAGCCATCACTTCTTCCTTTTTCTCAACCAAATCTTCTTCCCTCAAAACCCTTTCTTCCCCATGTTGCTTAGCCAACATCTCCTTTTTCTCAATGATTTCCCTTAACTCCTTGATCCTCTGTGCTTTGAAACGCCCAGGGAATGGCAGTGGGGGCTTGTAAGCAGGAGGAATGTACTTAGCAGGCTTGACAGCTTCGGAGTCCCCAGCTCGATCGACCACTCGAGCATGCACTCGGTCGAGTGGCTGCTCGAGCTCCTGGTCGAGTTCTCCTGCGAGTTCCTGTTGCTTTGCACAGATGTCACTTGGGGCTTCAGTAACTAATGAATTCCCCCAAACTTGGACTTCACTGTCCTCAGTGACTTCTTCCTCTTGAAATTGAATGGCTTTGGCTGAGAACTCCCTTGGATTTTGAACAGCTTTTCCAGGGAGTTGGTTGGGTTTTGGAGCTGAAGTAGATGCTATGTTACCCTCCATATACTTCACTCTTGAATTAAGACCCTCAAACTTCATATTCAGATCATTGTACTGTGATGTTAACCTTTGGTTCAACTCAGCAAACTGCTTGGCTTCCTCAATCTTTCCTTGTGTTTGCCCAATCAACAATTGTTGCATCATAGCTCTTAAGTCTTGTTCTTGGCCTTGGTTAGTCTGAAACCCTGGTGGGGGACACAACTGAGGCTGGAACACTTGGTGTTGTTGTTTGGGGATGTAGGTTTGTTGCTGTTGAGGCTGTTGAGGTGGATAGACTTGGTCTTGAGGATTAGCCACATTGGTACTCCTATAAGATAGGTTGTTGTTCTTGAAACCTCCTTGGTTGTAGCCTTTGAATCCTCCTTGATTCTGCATGTAGCACAACTCAGCAAACTCAGTCTCCCCCTCTTGAACTTGTGCTTCTTCTTCACCAATGAAATGAATAGACTTGGACTGGCTAAGAAGGATCTTGTCAAGCTTCTCATTGACCATCTTCAAGTCCTTCTTATACTTGTCCTCTTGATCAGTTGAGGAGCTCCTTATGGTCCTATCATAGTCTTCATTATAGTTGCCATCTGACTGAGCAAGATTCTCAACTAATTCCCAGCCTTCTTCCACATTCTTGTTGAGGAAGTTGCCATTAGAAGCTGTGTCAAGCAACATCCTTATCTTTGGAAGCACTCCTCTATACAAGGTACTCAAGAGTGACTCATTGCTGAAACCATGATGAGGACATTGAGTCTGATATCCCTTGAATCTCTCCCATGCCTCACAAAAGGTCTCATTGTTCCTTTGAGCAAATCCAGAGATCTCATTCCTCAGCCTTGCTGTCCTAGCATTAGAAAAGAACTTGGCCAAGAAAGCCTTCTTGCATGCATCCCAAGTAGTGATTGCACCAGTGGGGAGAGTTTTTTCCCATAAATGAGCCTTGTCCCCAAGTGAGAAAGGGAACAACCTCAGCTTAAAACCATCCTCACTTACACCATTGATCCTTGTAAGGCCACATATTCTATCAAACTCATCAAGGTGATCAAGTGGATCCTCCATTGGCAATCCATGAAATTTGTTGGCTTGAATCATGGAGATTAAGCCACTCTTGATCTCAAAGTTGTTGTTGGCAACAGTTGGAGGCACAATTCCAGCCCTTTGGTTGTGAGTGTTGGGTGCATCTCCAGCACCAATGTTCCTTGGTCTCTGAACCTGATCCTGATGATCCATTGCTACTATAACCTCTTGTTGTTCCTGAACAACTCTCCTTTGCTTAGTTCCCAAACCCTTTGTCACCTTGTGGATGTTGTCAATGTGCTTGAGAAGATGGTCCTTTCCTTTAGACCTTGTGTGCATCAACAAACACAAACGATTTTTGCCAGGCACACGACTGAGCACAGGCTCTTGTTGGTGATCAAGTCGACTGGAAACTGATGGTTATAGAGATCCGGCGTCTGGCTCGAGCAGGTGCTCGATCACTACTCGGTCGAGTGGTGGTCGAGTTGATGGTCGAGTGGTACCTGAAATGGAACTTCAACCCAGAAACAGAAGATTCAAGTGTATAAACGAACTTAATCTTAGACTAATATGGATCCTAAATGTCACAAAAACACACTCAAATGGGCAACGGCGCCAAATTGAAACAAGTTTTTTTGTGTGGTGAATGATGGTGGATGTATGCAATGATGATATATGAATGGAATGATGGATGGGTGTTTCAATTCCCCTTATGCTATTGCAGTACAAGAGGTATCAATCCTAAATGAGTGTTTGTGAACAGATAAGATGTGCATATGAATCTAAGTTAAGACAAATGTAATGATTGTTTGTCACTAACAATCCTAAGATGGAAATGTAAAGATGCAGAAAGTAAACTACAAGAACCAAGAACTAAATGCAAATGAAACTGAATGATTGAAACTGTAATGAAGCAAGAACAGAAATAGAAACTACTACTAATGAACTAATGCAAGACAATTAATGAACTGAAAGCTAAATGTATGCAACTGGAATGAAACAGGAATGAAACAAGACAATCACAAATCATAAACCAGAGTTCTGGGGATGAACTCGAGCAAGCACTCGACCGAGTGTAGGTCGAGTGAGAGGTCGAGTTGGCTAAATCCGGAAAACAGAGCAACACAACAAAAACAGAGCAATACTAAAACCAATCAAACAACAAGCAAGCTACAAGATTAAGACTTTAAAATCAATAAACAAAGAAGGTTCCTGAGGATGGATTCATGGGAAGAACTAATCATTGTGGTTATCTAACTTGGTCAACAAATCTCAAGCAAACTTTGAGCTAACCTCTAGACATATAAATCTAAGACAAGTTTCTCCCACTCTCATGGTCAAGAAACAATCAAACCTATGCAATTCTAGACTTGTTCTCACACAGTAAAGAATCTACACAAGCAGGCATTAAGCAATACATCTCAAACCAAACAAGACCTCTAATCTCTTAGCAAGCCTAATGGTAAGCTCTAGATCTAGCCTTATCTATGCTTCTTAAACATTGGTGTGATGCTAAGAAGCTTGAAATCAGATCCTAACCTCTCAGTTCAAGATCAGCCTTAAGAACATCTAGCCTAGAAGAGATCTACAACAATCAAGCTTGACCAAATCACATAAACCACAAGATCAATCCTTCCTAACCCATCCTCAAGATCCTAAGAAGACTACTCACAACAAGACATGATGAAACAAATCAAAAACCCAGAAAATATTGAAACTTGCATTATTAGAAAGATAAAACTAAGATCTTCAATATTAATCAAAGGATGAAACTCAAATTCTCAATATTAAGAAAGTTATTGAACCAACAATATTGAAGAATCTAAGAGTTTTCTTAAACAAGTACAAAATCTAATAAAATGCAAAAGGAATAATGCTAAAAAAGGTAAAAACTAGGTTTTTGGGAATATCTAAAAGTCTGGACGCTTTGGTGGCTGCAGGTACAAGGTCTTATATAGCGGGGAAGTGGAAGCCCTAAAAATAGAAAAAGTCAAAGCGGTCAACGGCTTGGTCAACTCGACCTGTGCTCGGTCGAGCTAGGGGTCGAGCTGGCTTCTCACGTGCAATCTCCACTCGGTCGAGTCCTCCTCAGCACACGGTCGAGTGTCTGGTCGAGTGTGCGGTCGAGTTGGACTCTGGACCTTGTTGTTTCAGCCTTAACTCCCTTGTTTCCTCCTCAAGATTGCTTCACATCTCTTCTCCATTGCTTCCATGCTCCTTGAGCTCCAAAATCATCTGTTTATGCATGAAAAGATGCAAATGCAATGCAACTAAACCCTAATGCATGATTAGTGCTAAAGCTACACAATAATGGCCTAAATGGATAGAAAAAGATGCAAAAGATGTGAATAAACTAAGGGAAAACAAGGTAAAATATAGGAACATCAACCGCGTATGTACTGTTACCGACCCTGGTACCGTACTGCGTACGTACCATTACCGAACCTTGTACCGTACCGCGTACGTACCGTGGAAGCGGGTCGTTACAAGAACCCTATGTGGTTTATATAGATGCATCCAGAGTTGGTTTGGGATGTGTGTTGATGCAGCATGGGAAGGTGATTGTCTACGCTTTGCGGCAATTGCGGAAGCATGAGGATAACAATCCTACTCATGATTTGGAGATGGCTGCTGTAGTTTTTGCCCTGAATATTTGGAGATCTTAACTGTATGGTGCAAAGGAACAAGTGTTTACAAATCATAAGAGCCTGAAGTATATATTCACTCAGCCCAAGCTGAACTTGAGGCAGAGGCGGTGGATGGAGCCGGTGGCGGATTATAATTTGGAGATAGCCTATCACCCTGGTAAGGCTAACTTGGTTGCAGATGCTCTGAGTCGGAAGAGGGTTGTTTCGGCTCAGGAGCAGATCTTCAGGCTCCTAAGTTTGTGTGCAGATCTTCAGGCTCCTACTCATGATTTGGAGATGGCTGCTGTCTCTGGTAGGAGAGATTAGTTCTTTGAGGTTGTGTGCTGTTTCTCAGGAACCGTTGGGTTTAAAGGCGGTTGATAGGGCAGATCTTCTGAGCAGGGTGCGGTTGGCTCGGGAGAAGGATTTGGGGCTGGTGAATGCCTCTAAGGATGTAGATGCAGAGTATCAGGTCTCAGCTAATGGTACTATCTTGGTGCGCGGTCGGATTTGTGTGCCCAAAGATGAGGATTTAAGGCAGGAGATCCTGAGAGAGGCTCATGCGAGCAAGTTTGCTATTCATCTAGGAGCGACTAAGATGTACCCCGATCTCAAGAGGTATTATCACTTGGTCGGGATGAAGAAGGATGTAGCTAGTTGGTTTCGCAAGGTCTATGTGTGTCAGCTAGTGAAGGCTGAGCATCAGGTTCCTGGTGGGTTACTGAAGAGTCTACCCATTCCTGAGTGGAAGTGGGATATGATCACGATGGACTTTGTGGTAGGATTGCCAGTGTCTCGAACTTTTGATGCTATTTGGGTCATTGAGGACCGGTTGACTAAGTCAGCACATTTTCTGGCCATTAAGAAGATTGAAGGAGAAACGGTCTTGGCTAAGAAGTATGTGAAGGAGATAGTCAAGTTGCACGGGGTGCCAGCGAGTACTGTGTCTAATAGAGATTCTAAGTTCACTTCAGTGTTCTGGAAGGCATTTAAGGTGGAGATGGGCACTAAGGTGCATATGAGTACAGCTTATCATCTCCAGACAGATGGACAGTCAGAGAGGACGATCCAGACGTTGGAGGATTTGCTGAGGATGTGAATGGGATATGTGTTACATATTTATACAAGGAGTGAATGGGATATGTGTCTCCCTTATAAACCTAAGTGCAATGGCCACATATACATACACATATACACATTTGGGTGTGTAGAAAGTGACATGAAGAGAGAGGGGAGCTGGTCCCAAGCATGTAGATAGTGACAGCTCCAAAGTTACCTCTTAAGCCAACATGTGACTCTCCCACTTGTTCCTTCTCTCTCCAATAGAAACTTGTCATCTTTGAATGTTGTTGGACGCCCAAGAGTGATAGGGACACCTCCTAAACGGATATTTAGGTCACATGTTACTTCTTGCAACTTGCATTGACTCCAAACTCACATGGGACCACCTTTTTGCCGCCCAAACTCTATTTGAATCCTAGGGCCTTCTTCACTCCATTCATTGGCCCTAGGTTTGTACATCTTCATCAACATATCTTGACCGTACATTGGCACAACTTCATCGTCAATACTGACCCGAGGTTTGCACATTCTTCTTTGGTAGTTTAACCTCGGTTTAGCACATCTTGATATTGATAACTTATGACCCGGATTATGCACACGCTGTGGTTTTGATAACTTAACCCGGACTTTGCACATTTGTTTCTTGATGGAGAGTGGCGAGTGAACTTCCGGGTGTGTGACTTTTTCATCCGGTTCAATATCAACATATGTCTATGTGATTTGGGAGCCTTAGTCAGCCTAATGCTTCTATCAGTTGCTAAACGCCTAGGGTTTAAAAGGTACAAGCCATGTAACATATCATTGATCTTAGCTGATAGATCAGTAAGATTACCACACGGTGTTTTGGAGGACCTATCAGTTAGGGTTGGAACTGTGGAAGTCCCAACAAATTTTGTAGTATTGGAAATGGATGAAGAACCAAAAGATCCTTTGATCCTGGGAAGACCATTTCTAGCCACAACAGGAGCTATAATTGATGTGAGGAAGGGTAAAATTGATCTCAACTTGGGAAAGGACTTCAGAATGATATTTGACATTGAGGAGGCTATAAAGAAACCAACAATTGGAGGACAAGTCTTCTAGGTTGAGGAGATGGACAAACTAGCAGGAGAGTTAATGGAAGAACTATCAGAACAGGATCACCTTAAGACTGTTTTAACTAAAAGTGGAAAAGAGGGGTTTTTCCATGATGAAACCAAAGCCTATGAAGTGATATTGGATTCCCATAGAGAATCTGACATACCATAAGCCATTGAGAGGTTGTCAGTATCAGGAAACGAAGTCTAATCAGTTGAAGTAGCAGATTCAAAGAGCTCGACCAACCACTCGACCACGCACTCGACGGAGCATCTGTATCACCCGACCGTTTGCCCTGCTGAAACTCTCACAAATGACTGGTCTGAGCTGAAAGCACCAAAGGTAGAGCTCAAACCTCTACCATCTAGGCTAAGGTACGTTTTTCTGGGAATCAACTCTACTTATCCTTTCATAGTAAATGCTAAATTAAGTAATGAAGAACTTGACCTGCTAGTTATTGAGCTTAGGAAATTCAGGAAAGCTATTGGTTATTCTTTAGATGATATTAAGGGAATTGCACCTAGTCTCTGCATGCATAGGATTCACCTTGAAAATGAATCTTACTCTAGCATAGAACCTCAGAGAAGGCTTAACCCCAACATTAAAGAAGTAGTAAAGAAAGAGATTCTTAAGTTGCTTGGTGCTGGTGTGATCTATCCTATTTCTGATAGTACTTGGGTCTCACCATTACATTGTGTCCCTTAAAAAGATGGAATTACTGTAGTAAAGAATGATCAAGATGAATTAATCCCCACTAGAACTATAACAGGACATAGAATGTTTATTGATTATAGAAAGCTTAATTCTGCATCTAGAAAATATCATTTCCCTCTCCCATTTATTGATCAGATGTTAGAAAGGTTAGCAAATCATAGTCATTACTGTTTCTTGGAAGGATATTCTGGATTTTTCCAAATCCCAATCCACCCCAATGATCAAGAGAAAACAACATTCACATGTCCATATGGTACTTTTGCTTATAGAAGGATGTCATTTGGACTAAATAATGCTCCATCTACCTTTCAAAGGTGCATGATGTCAATCTTCTCTGATCTTATTGAGGATGTGGTTGAAGTGTTTATGGATGACTTCTCTGTCTATGGAGACTCTTTTTCTTCTTGTCTTGATAATTTGTGCAGGGTCTTGAGGAGATGTGAGGAGACAAATTTGGTTATGAATTCGGAGAAATGTTATTTCATGGTTCAAGAAGGGACAGTTCTTGGCCACGAGATTTCAGAAAAGGGTATTGAGGTGGATAAAGCAAAAATAGAAGTAATGGTTCAACTTTAGCCACAGAAGACAGTCTAGGTCATGCTAGATTTTACAGGATATTTATCAAAGATTTTTCAAAGATTGCTAGGCCATTGACAAGATTGCTTTGCAAGGAAGCTGAATTAACTTTGATGAAGAGTGTTTGAAGGCTTTCAAAGAGATCAAGGCTGCCTTGATATCAGCTCCATTAGTCCAAGCCCCAAATTGGGATCTCCCATTTGAGATTATGTGTGATGCATCTGATTTTGCCGTAAGAGCTGTTATGGGGCAGAAAAAAAAGACAAGAAGCTGCACGTTATTCACTATGCAAGTAGAACCTTGGATGAGACTCAAGGAAAGTATTCAACCACAGAAAAGGAGCTTCTAGCAGTAGTATTTGCATTTGAAAAGTTCTGAAGCTACCTAGTAGGTTCCAAGGTAATTGTGTATACAGATCATGCTGCTTTGAGGCACATCTACTCAAAGAAAGATACCAAGCTCATATTGTTAAGGTAGATTTTGCTTCTTCAAGAATTTGATATGAGATAGTTGATAAGAAAGGTATAGAGAATGGAGTAGCTGATCATTTATCCAGGATGAGGATAGAGGAAGCTATACCAATTGATGATTCTATGCCTAAGGAGAAGCTGATGCAATTGGAAACCACTCGACCTGATGCTCGAGCAAGCACACGATCAAGTGCATTTAGTCACTCAGTCGAGCACGACCAAATGGAGGAATGGATGGCAGTTGAGAGTGAAGATTTGCCCTGGTATGCTGATATAGTAAACTACAAAGTCTGTGAACAAATTCCAGAGGGCATGGATCCTTATTAGAAGAAGAAGCTGCTCAAGGAAGTCATTAGTTATTATTGGGATGAGCCTTATCTATACAAAAAGGGATCAGATGGCCTGTTTAGGAGATGCATTGCAGAAATTGAAGTGGAAGGAGTGTTGGGGCACTGTCATGGTTCAACTTATGGAGGTCATTTTGCAACTTTCAAAACTGCCCAAAAGGTCTTACAAGCTGGATTATGGTGGCCTACTTTGTTCAAGAACACTCACAAATTTATTACAAGCTATGATGCTTGCCAAAGAATGGGAAACATTACAAGAAGGAATGAAATGCCCCAAACCCCAATTCTAGAGGTTGAGATATTTGATGTGTGAAATTTTGATTTCATGGGTCCTTTTAACCCTCCTTCAAATGGGAATGTTTACATATTGGTGGTTGTGGACTATGTCTCCAAGTGGGTGGAAGCTATTGCAAGTCCCACCAATGATCACAATGTGGTTCTAAAGCTTTTCAAGACCATAATCTTTCCAAGATATGGAGTTCCAAGGGCTGTGATTAGTGATGGAGGGACACACTTCATCAACAAGATTTTTGATGGAATGATAAGGAAATATGGAGTTAAGCACAAGGTATCCACAGCCTATCATCCTCAAACAAGTGGGCAAGTGGAAGTATCAAACAAGCAAATCAAAGTCATTCTATCAAGAATAGTGGGAGCAACAGGAAAAGATTGGTCTAGCAAACTTGATGAGACACTTTGGGCTTATAGAACAACTTTCAAGACACCAATAGGAAGGACTCCATTTCAACTTGTCTATGGGAAGTCTTGACATCTCCCTGTTGAGGTTGAGTATAAAGCTCTATGGGCAATTAAACTTTTGAATCTGGATTTAGAGACAGCTCAAGCTAAGAGGAGCCTTGATCTGCATGAACTTGAAGAGATCAGATTAGAAGCTTATGGGAGCTCCAAGATCTATAAAGAAAGAACAAAAGCATTCCATGACAAGAAGATCCTTGCTAAAGATCTGAAGGCTGGAGATCAAGCTCTGCTTTTCAATTCAAAGCTCAAACTGTTCCCTGGGAAGTTAAAGAGCAGATGGGGAGGTCCTTTTGAAGTAAAAGAGGTTATACCACTTGGAGCTATCACACTTCTCAACAAGGATGGTAGTGAGTTCATAGTTAATGGTCAGCGGGTTAAAAAATAATGGGTAGAAGAGGAAAAACATGGGAAGTTTTCTCAAAGATGCTCCTCAAGCTTGAGAAGCTTGAAAGAGTCAAGCTCAGTGACTATAAACAAGATCACCAGGGAGGAAGTCCCTAAGGTATCTCTGTCTATATTAGTCTAAGTTTTTGGTATTTTGATTTTTTTTTTGGTGTTTTTATGGCCAGGGAAGAAGGAGATTTTATTCAAAAGGAGAAACGAAGGACTGACAGCATTCTCCACCATGGCACTCGACCATGCACACGACCGAGCGCCAGTTCGGGTGCATAGTCGAGCTGCCTCCTTCTCCACCAGAAGCCTAGAATGAAGCTTCAGACACTGGATATTCATATGACAGCATGAGTGATGCTGTACATAGCTTTTTCCACAACTCATAAGGTATCAACATCACCTATTTAACTGTGTATACCATTGCATTTCATGTTTTGTTTTGTTCTGATTCTTAAATCCTCATTCAAATTTCTCTTACACAGAGACTGTGTAATTTAAGTTTGGGAGAGGGTTTGAGATGACATTTGATGTTGTTTTCTGTTTTCTTATTTCAAATTTTTAGCATTATCATGTTAGTACTTGCATTTCATTTATGACATAGGAAAACCTAAAAAATTTAAAAAATTTATAAAAATCTTTACAAAAAAAGAGTGTTCATATAGTTTGCATTGCATATTAGGATCTTGTTAGTATGTTTCATGTAGAACTGTTTCATTTATGCATTTAGGGATTTATGATGAGTTCAGCCTTGTTAACTTGTTTAAATTAGCTAGACTAGAATCAATGCCCAAGTTAATAGTACTTTGATGCTATTTGAGTGAGCTAGAAACATAAGATTGAACCAAGCCTTGAATTCTTGTATTGCATTGTGGTCTAAATTGAATCATGTTGTGATTTGATGTTATTTCCTACTTATAAGAACCTAATATTGACTTGTAATTATCTGGTTATGCATTGCTTTAAACTCATGGATACCATATACATATTTGGATCATCTTTCTCCTTTTTACCACTCTTGTTGATCCAAGTAGCTGATTTCACTTTTAAATCAGTTTCCCCTACCCCTAACCTACCCTTCTTTCAAGTCATGTTTATTCTTGTGTGTGTGAGGCTTTTTTGGGATTAAATTTGGTAGAAAGTGTTAGGTTTGAACTGAAAACCTTTTCTTCATGTGCTCTCCCTAGTGTCACTCGGTTCCCACGTATTCGCTTGATGGAAAATTTGCTAGCAGAGTATTATTCTTGTGAATGCGTTTGGAATATATAGCTATCCCACAAAGGGACCTTGGAAGTTCTTTCCCTATGACTCTATGAGAGGAAGACTTGAACCCCAGCTAGTGGTAAACGAGAACGTAATCCTCTATCAAGTCAGAGGGGACCGAGGACAAATAACCGAGGACAAATAGTCATACTAAGAAGTGTAACCTTAACCGGATGTACTTTGCTAGATATATGCTTTAACATGTCATAAATTATAACGTGGCAAATACATGATCAGATGGGGAGTGAGGATTTATGCTCATGACTAGCAGATGAGTCTTTGGTTTGGTTAGTTTGTTCATTGGCACGTACATGCACAGGTCGCATTATGAAACCCCCAATCACAATTATATGATACCCTCATACAGTTTCATAACTCATTTGACAAAGTTGAGTCTACCTTATTTCACAGCCGTTGATCAATGTTTACCTCATCCATCAATGTTTTATATATGTTGTACGATTGCTCATTACAAATAAAGTGAAAAGAACTGCTTCATAAAGTCACTTAGTCACATATCAAACAAGTTGCTTAATTTGAGAGCAATTTTACAAATAAACTACCTTTAATTAAAGGTACAACCACAAGAAACAAACGAATAGAGGGCCATATGATCTTAATACTGGTATTAGTGTTGCGAATGATTTAACGAATTCAATGAAATAAAACACCACAGCCCTCCACAAGACTAATGATCCGTGGCTCTACAGAGCCAAGCTTATATATAAAACATGTAACGAAATCTTTAAGGAAGTGCACTACTCGTGTTGGTGGTAAGTAACAACATACCTCTTCTTCTTTCTAATTCGCCTTGTCAGCTTCTTTCTTGTTCTCTTTGCTGTACTCTTCCATCTCATTGAGCCAGAGATCCGCAAACTCGCAATCCTTCCAAGAATCAAACCAAGGACCTCCTCGAGTATAATGCACCGCCTTAGGCTGCGTGGTTGGATCTTTCTCAACAACCCTATTGTGACCCTCAAGGAAGTTCCACACAAACGGGATAGAGCCAATATCTTCATCCTCAAGCCACTGGAACCTATGGAGGAAAGCACCAGTCTGAGTGTTGACAGTCTCAGGGTTCAAGGTCTTGTTCTTAGGATGACCACAGTTGTAAAGCACCATAGAAGACCAGTTCTTCCTCGGGTACACGGTCTGAACCGCACCATCCATCTTAGTAGTCTCTTTAGGAGTGTAATCATGTTGAACACACATGATGGCGTATTTATCATCGATCAAATCAGTAATTTGCTTGATATCAGCAAGGTAGAGGAAATCGCAATCGACGAACATAGCCCAACCATCGTAATCGGACAAATGAGGAGTCAAGAAACGAGAGAAAGAGAACTCAGTGCTCTCCAACTGACCTCTTTCCCTCCAATACAAACCTTTCGTTCGAAGATCTGATTGAACAATCGGAATGATCTCTACAGGGATTGAAGATCTCTTGGTGATTGAATGACGACAGACTTGGTAAGCAAGATCTTCGCGTGGATCGTAACCAACAAAGATCCTGAAAGGTTTTTTCACAGAGAAGCCATTGTTGCAGGTCTCAGATTTGACATCGCCGTTGGTAATTGTCATCGTTGTACACTCGGATCTGTCTCGTTGCAAAAAAAAATTAAAGATCTCTATCATTCACATTACTACTAAGCTTTTTTTTTATATATTATAATAAGAATGAAGCAGCAACCATGGATTCAAGTATAATCGTACAAAAATTGTAGCAACCACGAATTTTCCCAGGAAAATTGAGAAAAATCGTATAAAAATGCAGCAGATAAGTGAAATCGAGTAGTAAGAAACAAAAATTGAAGCATCTTCCAAGCCATTAATTCCAGGAAATTGAGAAAGTTAGAGATCTCTCTATCATTCTTATTTACGCAAAGCAAAATTATGAGAAAAATTGGAGAATCGTGATGAAGCAAGATCATATCAAAAATGCGAATCAAGTAGTTAGAGACGGAGAGATTGAGGCATGGAATTCCAGGAGAGAGCGTACCTTGTTGGAGAGAATGAGGAAAAAAAAAAACCACCGACAGAAATGGAGATTTGTTTTGTGGACTTGAAATGTTGAAAAAGAAGAAAAAGATTTTTACATTTAGAGCGAGAATGGAGGAGAGGAGAGTGATTTACTCTCTTAATTTTAGAAATTAACTATTTCTTAAATAGTGCACAAAAAAAAAAAAAAAAAAAAAA
>NW_010921756.1:44067-55544 GCF_000633955.1 Camelina sativa
GCTCGAGTTGACTCGCGTGTTGACTCATCCGTCGGCGTGAGTTTTATGCGTTTCTTCTTTCCTTTCCCATGTGCTTGGGCCTCGCCTACACGCTACGCTCTCTTTCTTTCTTTCTTTCTTTCTTTTCGTGGATATAAATTCATAACGTAAATATGCATCATAAATGGATTGTTGATTGTTGTGAGTTATTTTCTCAATCAAAAATGGATCATATAAAGATGATCATTTGGGTGCATCTTGAATCGCCGCGAGAGAGAGCAAAATCCCTAAAATCACCGCGAGAGAGAGAGTCGCCGTCAACTTTGATCCGCCTCTCCGGTTGCCCTTCCGGCACTGGAGAGGGCTCCTTCCCGAGTAGTTTTCTTCTCTTTGTAATTCCTTTTCAGTCTTCCACTTCTTGCTCTGTTGTCGCCGTCGGTTGGGTGCATCTCGAAGGTGGTGGATCCGGCGATTCCTCGGTGTGTGAAGCGAAGATCCGTTGGGTGGAGGTCGCCGGTGAAGGCTCTGATGCAGATGTTGGAGAAGCGTCGATTCTTGGCCATGTCTGGTGGATCTGTGGCGATTCCGTTTTTGGTGTTGTCACTGGCGGTTTGTGGCGAGAACGGTGGTTTGTGGGCTTCGGAGAGCAGTGAGGGCTGAAGCTTTCTTCGACGAGCTTCAGTGGTGGGGTTTCGGTTCTTCTTCAAACCTTACCTCTCATATCAGCCATGGCGGTGTCCTGCAGCAAGGGGTGGTGGCGTTTTTGTTTTTTTTTTTCAGTCTGGCCAAGGTGGTGAATGCCTCGTAACTGAACGGAAGTGATGTTGTCACTTTGAACTTGCATTGTGAGGTGATGATATGCTAATATGTGCTTCAATTTCTAATTTTTATGATTAGCATTATGGTTATGTATAGTTAGTTCGGAGAACAATCTATTTTGCCGGTTATTATAGCTTCATTACTCTTGGTCGGGTCAGTCGGATGTAGTGTCCGTTTTAGGTTTAAGACCGGAGCAGGGAAAGCCTGAGAGACCAAGCTTCTCTGATATTGCGCCTCTGGGTGTTGAAGCAATTGAGACAAGTTCTACACGTCGATCATGACGATCTCATAGCTGGTTTTTGAGCTGTTTTCAGTAGTAGCTTAGGCCTCCTCTGTGTTAGTATTTGTTTTCGTGTCATTGGGTCAATTTAGGTGGTTTAAGAGATGATTTCACTCTGAGTCGTGGGAGTGTTATCTATCTCATTGTGGTTAAAAAAATGCAATGGTTCTCGATTGGGTAGCGTTGGATCCGCCTAGTGTTCCAGGGTTGTACTTGATCAACTATTGCATTTGTTTTGTGGTCCAAGTCTATTGGGGCGAATGTAATGTGTCTTTGATTTGGTTGTAACTTTTTTTTTTTGGCTCAACATCAACTTTCCATTAACCAAATGATACAACCAAATCAAAGACACATTACATTCGCCCCAATAGACTTGGACCACAAAACAAATGCAATAGTTGATCAAGTACAACCCTGGAACACCAGATGGAACCAACACTACCTAATCGATGAGCATTGCATTTTTTAACAACAACGAGATAGATAACACACCACAACTCGGAGTGAAATCATCTCTTAAACCACCTAAACTGACCCAATGACATGAAAACAGATACTAACACAGAGAAGACCTAAACCAATACTGAAAGCAAATTAAATCCCAGTTATGAGATCCTCATGATCGGCGTGAAGAACTTGTCTCAATAACTTCAACACCCAGAAGGCGCATTATCAGAAAAGTTTGGTTTCTCCAGCTTTCACTGTTCCGGTCTTAAACCTAAAACGGACAATACATCCGACTGACCAGACCAAGAGTCATGAAGCTTTAATAACCGACGAAATAGATTGTTCTCCAAACTAACTATACAAACCAGAATGCTAATCATCTAAATATTAGAAATTGGAGCACAAATTAGCATTACCATCACCTCACAGTGCAAGTTCAAAGAGGCATCATCACTCCCGTCAAGTTACGAGACATACATCACCTTGGTCAGACTGAAAAACAAAAACAAACCACTCCTTGCTGTCGGACACCGCCGTGGCTGGACTGGAGCACAGACTAACCCAGACCCGACCACTGAAGCTTGTCGAAGCAAAGCTTCACCCTCACTGCTTTCTGATGCCCACAAACCGCCAATGACAAAACGGCAAACGAAGTCGCCACCCCAAAATCACCAGATCTGGCCCAAAATCGACGCTGTCCTCCAACATCTGCACCAGGGCCTTCACCAACAACCTCCACCCGACGGATCTTCGCTTCACGCGCCGAGGAATCACTGGAACCACCCAAACGACGGCGAGAATATAACAAGGAGCGGGAAGACGGAAATGGATCTACAAAGAGGAAGAAAAACTAAGAAGGGCAAAGCCCTCTCCAGCGCCGGAAGGGCAACCAAAGAGGCGGATCAAAAAACTGACGGCGGCTTTCTCTCTCTCTCTCGCAGCGACTCTCTCTAGTTTTTTTTTAGAATTGGGATGTTGATGTTGTAACTTTGTTTTGGTTGTAACTTTGTTTTGGTAAATGAAAAGATGATGTTGAGCCAAAAAAAAAAAAAAAAAAANATGATCATTTGTAGTTTTGCTTTTCATGTAGTGAAAACATGACAAATTTAGTTGAAGTTTCAGTTTGGGAAAACGGTCAATTCCCCTATAAACTATGTTACTTTATCGCAAGTATAAATGAAACTTTCATCTGTGCTTATTCCCCCATTAACTACGACAAAATTTGAATATCCTACATAAACTATAAAAATTCGGTTAAAAACCACAAATCGTGAGACGGCATTACTGTGCCGTTAACATATGATGACTAGGATGCTGACTAGCTACAAAACGACGTTGTTTTCAATTTTACATATTTAAAAAAACACATTTTATTTAAAAATAGCAAAACCAGGAATTGAATCCTAAAACTCTTCTATGATGAGATAGTGTCTTACACCAACTTAGCTACTGTGTTATTTATTGTAGATACAAACGGAGATATGTATATAAACCTTTTGATAAACTAAGAAATATAAACCCTAATTTTTTTCTTCTTCTCCTTCACTCATTCATTCTGCTGCGTCTCCATCCCTAACTGCAGAGATTGATTTTACCTGTGTCTCCAATTCAATTTCAATCTCAACTTTATGTTGATTTCCCTTTCCCTTTCCCTTTAACAAAATCAAGTTGAGCTATTAAAGATCGATCTGGAAACATTATTTAAAGCAAATTCGATCTAATCCACCGAAGAAATCCCAATTTTGAAATTCATAAAGAATGATTAAGAAGCCACGATCAATCACATGTTATCGGAAAAGAGGAAGCAAAAACAGAGAAAAGGGTTTCGTTTTCTTAGTTACTTTTCTTAATTTGTGCGTCTGTTCTGTATATATATCTATATATCCGGTAGAATGAGAAACGAATATCACAGTGGTCCAGCTGGTTTTGATTCGCTCGGAAGTATCGGAGGTCATGTGTTCAAGTGTTGATTTTGTAGTATTTAACCTCATATTTTTATTTTTTTTCCCTTTCAAAAAACAAAACAACATCGTTCAATAATTCTACGTGGCATCCTAGTCATCATTTGTTAACGGCACACTAACACCATCTCACGATTTGTAGTTTCTAACCGAATTTGCATAGTTTATGCAGGATATTCAAATTTTATCGTAATTAATGGGAGAATAAGCACAAATGAAAGTTTTGTGTATGCATGCGATAAAGTAACATAGTTTATGAGGAAATTGACCGTTTTCTACACAATCTTTATTTAGGGTGATTTTTTTCTACATATCACAACTGTTAATAAATAATTTTTATTTCGTATTTTATTTATATTTTAATAAATATGTCTTAATTATTATTCAACAAAAGTTTTATTGGAAGGGTATATATCTGGACAAATTGTTAGACAAAAGTGTTCGAATCGAATTTTTGAAACACTTTGACTTGGATTTTACATGGATTAAATATAAATATCGGTTGGACCATTTCAAAAGACAATATAATATTTACAAACGAATCATACAAAAGGTTATAGAAATAGATTTTATTGAATTTGGAGAACTCGACATGTCAGCAAATTGCTGGAATGAACTACAATAAAAATAAGTTATTTTAAATTTTTTTATAAAATGATCTTAAATTTTTTGTTAGTCTCTTTTTTCTTTTGTTTGTTACTTAATCGTTAATACTAATATATTTTGTTAATCATTATATTTACTAGGTGTTATCTCACGCTACGTATGAGTTTTTACATAATCGCTATTCTATTTTGGAAAAATAATATAAATTAACATATTATTATTATTTTGTTTTTTTGGTGTACATCAAAATTTAAAGACTACGTAGTATGAATTTAAATAAAGTAAAAAAATCAAATTTTTTTTTTAATAATATATTTAGTACAATTAAGTCATATTGTATCTTATATGTCATATGCCATATATATTTGTAGTTGTAGTCATATTTGAAAATCATTATGATATATATTCTCATGAAATTTATTTTGTGGTGTTAGTTATACATATTATTTATTTATTTATGGTGATAGCTTAAAGACATTTAAAATATTTTAATTAAGAAAAAATCAAAATAATAAACAGTAGGTTTGCAGTGTCTCATACATATATAACTAAGTGAGTCTAACCATAGACTATTAGACTAATACATTTTCCATAAAAATAAAATAAAAAAACTGCAACTACTTTATTAGGTTATTATCTTAAAGTCTTTAATTGTGTCTAGACTTTGATTTATATGAAATTATAATGTTTCATATAAAAAAAAGTAATTAAACTATATATCATATATTCAATGTATATCATATTCAAATAAACCGAAACTTTTATGGAGTTAAGATATCATTGGTTAAATCAAGGAAAAGTAATGATATTGTAGAATTTATAAAATTATAGGAGATTTGAAATATGAGGCCATGAGGGTTATAATGAAATATGTGTCTTTATTTTAATAGATAATACAAAAATTGATGTATCAAAAGTAACTATTTGAAAGTTACAGAAGTGCAATGAAGTGCATACTAATACAATTTTTAACACGTTCTGTTATATTAAATTAAATTCATTGAGAACACTACTATGCTATTATTATGGGAGTTAAAAACAAACTTTTATACTTTTCCAACTCCTAAAATTAAAACCCATTTAATTTAAAAGTGAGCGTTGGTGGATCCATAATTTGATTCAAAAGTATAATATATTACACATTGATGTTTTAAAGGAATAGAAACATCTAATTCTCAAATAAACTTGATTTTTTTTGTTAAAACCAACATATGTGAATTTAAATTTAACTATAGAAATTTAGATAATAAATATGAATAGATTAGAAAGGCAAGAAATATAAAAGAAATATTTTATTTTTATATAAATAAAATAAAAATTGAAAACAATGTTAAATATATATAATACTTTTTAAATTAAAATATAGAATCAAACTCTTACAACATATATGAGATATAACAACATTTGATATTGGTGGGAGAGGAGGAGAGAATTATTACTTATAAAATGATAATCCAAATTAGATAATAGAGGTGAATCTTTAAAAATAGAACAATGTAAAATATATATCATATAGTCTCTAAAATTAAAATTTAGCATTAAAAATTTACAATAATATTTCATTTATTTTCTTGTAACCTATACAACAAAAATAAGAAATCAAAAAAAAAAATGATTTGAGGTATTGTGAAAGAGAATGAGAGAAGTAGAAGAGAATGAGAGAATGTGAAAATGAAAAAGTAAAAGAATGCCAATATGAGAATATGAGAGAATGAAAGAATACTTATTTATATGATAAAATTGATGGAAGTTACATTTAGAATTATGGAGTTATAATAATAATTTATTGTGTTTGAATAAAATTAAGTGGTGGAATATGATTAATGCATAATTCATTTTATTTTCAGTTATAATTTTATTTTAATGTGTGAATTAAATGTATTGTGTTAATTGGATCTTAAATATTGTTTAATTGATTTAAATGAGTTTTAATGTGTGAGTTAAATATTGTGTTAAAACAATTAAACAATTAAAAAGCAAAAAAAAAAAAAATAGGAAACATTAAATTAAAATCAACCAATAAGGAAAAAAAAAATAGGAAACATTAAATGAAAATCAACCAATAAGGAGAGACCAAAACCTTACTTTTATGTATATGATGATTTTGTTTAAGTGTCCGAGAAACATCCAATTTGCTTAATCATCATCAAAATATCCTTTACTTGATTGTTTATATGTCCGAGACATGGAATGACAACCTTGTGCTGGACCAATTTATTGCCTTGTTAGCCATCAAATCCTGTTCAACAAGTAGTGGAATATGATGAAGAAGTGGCACCAGTTGAACCGATTAGGAAATCAACATCACATGGGAAAGGTAAATCCATAGATTCTAGCAAAAAAAAGGTAATCTAGACAAGTGATCTTCTCACCACCGTCATTGAAGATCAAGGAAAATTCTTGAAGCGTGGTCGAGAGTCATTTGAAACTTTAAATCAATTTAGTAATGTGATATGTATGCAAGAATTGGTCAAGAGAATTAAGTTAGACCATGATAATGAGATGTATTAAGTTACAATTGACTACCTTGCATCATATGAAAGTGGTTGTTACATCTTCATGTCATTACCAAATTATGATTTATGTTCTTTTTCCTTTTTTTTTTTGGATAGGAAGTAACTATTTGGTAATACCAAAATTTGCTTAAAGTAATTGCATTGTTGATTGAATGTTATAAAACTCTTTTCGATGATTGTGTATGAAATAACTCGACCTATTTGTTTTCTCTTTGTATTAATTTAAGATGAGAAATATCCTAGGATACCACTATATTAGGTTTTTTTTTTTCAAAATTAGCACACACACTTCAAGTATTCCAAATCTAGCATTTGCGAATATTAAGTATTTAAATTAAATAACAAAATTTATTATTTAAAAGAACAAAAATCAAACTCATGATCTCTTTTAGCTTTCTCCGGTAAAGATTTTGATGAATCTTCCAATCTGAGATATTCATTTCTGATCTCAGATTTTTCAACTAAGTGCTAAACCGATTGACATAAGCTTCAGTCAAGTGATTTAGTCAAAGATTCATTGAGTCAATAACCAATCAGATTCAAATTCGTAAAAAGACAGGACGGTTTGGTGTTGTTAGCTCAGTCTTCTACTCCTATGGGGAGATCGAGATCTCAAGGAACTTCGTCGCATTTAGTTGATGAGAAGTCGCTTTCCAACGGAGATCTCTACATCAAAAGCTTCTCTGACAGGTTTCCACACGGATTCAGCATGTATTCTATGAAAAGATGAGTGCATGTATGAAGGTGATTGGAAATGAGGCAAAGCTTCAAGGAAAGGCAAATTCTCGTGGCCTAGTGGAACTACTTACAAAGGTGAATTCAAATATGGGAGAATGGAAGGATTTAGGACTTTTACTAGAGCTGATGGAGTCAAATGGAGATTTCTATGAAGGTACTTTGAGACGGAATCTGCAAAATGGTAGAGGTCAACATGTTTGGGAAAATGGTAACCAGTATACTAGAGAATGGTGTAGCAGTGTGATTTCCGGGAAAAACGGCTTTTTCATACCTAGAAAATTCCAATATGTTCGATTCATACATTAGACTATTGGGTATGCGAAAACATACATTGACTTTTAAAATATTTAAATTACATATCTGGAATTACGATTTTGTGTTTAATTATACAAAAACGTGGTTAATTAGTAACTCTGTTAATTTTGCCGTTAGGCCAATCTGACGTGGAATCCACGTGTGAAGAAAAAACCAAAACGATGTCGTTTTAGTCGTTCAAACAAAATAAAAACAATTTTAGAAGCGTGGTCTCGAACAAGAGAATAATGACAATTAGAAGAACTACTTAACCACTAGGACAATAACAACTTTTACATGTTGACAAACAAAACAACTAATAACGATCTTTATGTTTTAATGAACAAAGAATTATTATATCTTGTGTCTTCTTCCTTTTCAATCGATTGAGATCCAGTTTTTTTTTTTTTTTTTTTTTTTTTTTTTTTTTTTTTTTTTTTTTNATCTTCGTGGAGGACCTGAGTTATCGATGGAGCAGCGCTTGGCTTCTCTGCCGTGGTTACTAGTTGTGGTTATTTGCGAATAAGATCTGTGGGTATTTGAGAATTTGTTTTCTTATGAAATCTGAAAATTAAATTGGAAACAAAAACAAGCTTGACCATATAGATTTAGTAGCCCTAATTCATTTTCACCTTCCGTCTCTATCTTCATTTTGGTAGTTCTCAGTGCAGCCACCTCTGAAAAATAATGTGAGAAAAGGTCGGCCATGGAGAAATAGGAAAAGGAGAAGAAGAAGAAACACAAATTACGATATATTAAAGTTTTGTTTACTAAAAGGCAATAAATGGTTAATGTCATAGCGGTTAAGAATCTTGTTAGATATTGAGCGAATGCAGGTTCGAGTCCATGGTATTACATTTTTTTATTATTTTGTTCGAACAACTAAAACGACGTCGTTTTGGTATTTTGTCACACGTGGATTCCACGTCATATTGGTCTAATGGTGAAATTAACAGAGTTACTAATTAACCACGTTTTTGTATAATTAAACATAAAATCGTAAATTCAGGTATGTAATTCAAATATTTTAAGAGTCAATGTATGTTTTCGCATACCCAATAGTCCGATGTATGAATTGAACATACTGAAATTGTCCAGGTATGGAAAAGCCGTTTTTCCGTGATTTCCGCGAATGGTTTAATTGTTTGGCCTAATGGGAATAGATACAGAGCTGCAGGAGAATGGGATTTCTAAAGGAAGTGGTGTGTTTACTTGGAGTGATGGGACTTCTTGTGTTGGTGCTTGGTTTAGAGTAATATCATGAGGAGTTTCTTTAATGGTGTTGACAAAACTTTTGAAATCTCTCTGATCATAACTTGTAGATGTTTTAGAGAAACAAGTGATTGTGAATAACAATTGTCATAACGAATGTCCTTTAATGATAACTTGTTGTGTTTCTAAGTTCAAGCAATGTAAATTTTTTTGATGAATCACATATCTAAATCGTAGCTATGTGTTGTACAAAGTTAGCAGATATCAACACTAAAGCTTTTATATACCAAGTGTTAGATATAATGTCATTGAGAACAAAGAAGTTGGTAAAGAGTAAGAAAGTTCATCGTTTTCATCGATTTTAATGTTTTTGTCTTCTTTGGCTTGTACTTTCTCGGTTATGGAGTGGGCTAGTAGTGTTGACGAGGCATAGTACAGTAGGAGGGGATCTTTGGTTCTAGTCATCATAATATTTGGGATTTCTGAATATTTAGAAAAATCTTCCTAAATTTCAAGTGTGTCTTCCTAAATCAGCCTTTTGTAAATACTCAGCCAACTTAGGATTTGCAGCTTGAATCTGTATGAATGTTTTAGCAAACTCTTCACGAGTATAAGCGATGGCTGCAGATTCAATAAGTGGTAAATATGATTGACCCTTGAAACTTACTATTATGTTGTTTCCAAGGTGGTATTTGTAGATTCCATGATGAGTTGCTGGATACAACTCTGTAAGTGCTTTTGCAATGCACGATGCATGATCAAAGACAAACACCAAATCTGGTGCATCAGGTATGATACTACGAAGACACCTAAAAACCAATTCCAAGATTTATCATTTTCTAAATCAACAATAGCAAAGCCTATCGGGTATATGTGATGATCTCAATCTTGTGTTGTAGCTACTAATAAAGTTCCCTTGAATTTCCCCTTCAAGAAGGTACCATCTACTACAATCACTCTTCTCAGCAAAGCAAAATCTCTTATCGATGGGCCGAATGCAATAAACACATATTTGAATTTAGTACCAGAATCCATCTCAAGATAAACAACTGATCCTAGATTTCTTTCCTTAGCCATGAACAACCATTTTGCTATGTTGTGGTAACTGACCTCAGGAGTACCTCTAACCAAAATCTAAGCTGCCTCTTTTGCTCTCCAAACTTTTTTGTATTTTATATGAACACCATGATCTAATATAACTCTCTCAATTATCTGTTTTGGCTTGAGTCCAGCCTTCTTTTCTGCAAAATGACTATAGATAAAAGAACCAAGCAGTTTGGCCGTGGCTTGCATATGGTTCTAATTCATGTATGTTGTATCACAATTGTATTCGCCCATATACTTAATCACTACAAAGAAATCAGATGACTTGAGCCTCGTTGCACATATCTTCCAGTCACAACTAGGATCAACACATCCCAATATCAATCTCATTCTTTCTGACAACAAATATCTGAAGTCAAGTGCAAACAGCCGCATCTTCATCATCAATTCAGCTTTGTTTTTGAAATATTTCCCAAGTATATAATCAATTGCTTGAGTGTGATGTGAAAAACCTATAGAAATACTATCATAAATCATATTTTCATCAGTTGAATAGGTATCAGTATGTGATTCATAAACTGTGGCGCCACTTCCACTTGGTTCATGAAACTTCTAAAAACAAAATCACATATAAAATGTAACAATTAGGGAATGCCTTCATATCTGATAAAGTCTTTAGGATGAATTTCCCGACATACATATATTAGACTTCATTTCAACATATCCTTCTTAATCATTTCAGTTCATTTCTTTCTCCTATGCCCGTCATTTCATTTCTACTCGACCAGACAATATCCTTCTAAATTAATAACATTAAGAGCCTTAGCACTAAATGCACAAAGAAAGATTCTAACTATATATATGACTCTATTATCTATACTCACAGCAAACACCTATTACAAAAAGCACTTGTGTATTCTATGATTTGTAAGACATTGTTTTTTGAGTAAAAAAATAGAGACTACTTTACCTTGGTTAGATCTCGAACTGATGCAACGGATATATCACTATTCGCAAACTGTAAACCTTGAATGCATTGGTTGTTATCTTAAGTATCTGACTGAATATTACTTTCAAGATTCCCAGAATCAATAGGCAGCTACATAAAAAAAATGAAACATCAAATATGGGAAAGACATACTAATGCAATAAGAAAACTACAGTGTATTCACTCACTGTTACACATAAACGATTCAACTCAAGATCATCTTGAAACTTCCTGATAAACGTATTGAAACAAGCTTTTTGTTTATGTGGGTGATGAATGAATGATGATGAATGTATGCAATGGTGAGATGTGAATGGATAGATGGATGGGTGTTTCAATTCCCCTTATGCTGTTGCAGTATAAGAGGTATCAATCCTAAATGAGTGTTTGTGAACAATTAAGATATGTATATGAATCTAAGTTAAGCCAAATGCAAAGATTGTTTGTCACTAACAATCCTAAGATGAAAATGTAAAGATGTAGAAAGTAAAACTACAAGAACTAAGAACTAAATGTGAATGGAACAGAATGATTATGACTATATGAAGCTAGAACAGAAATAGAAACTACTATGATGAACTAATGCAAGACAA
>NW_010921756.1:57335-57850 GCF_000633955.1 Camelina sativa
AAAGACTTTAGACAAGCATATCACAACCTTTACTGATTTGAGCCTTAGATGTCCACATGCATTCAAATCAACCATTTCCTTTAACATTCATTAATCAAGAA
This sequence comes from Camelina sativa, assembly GCF_000633955.1. Lineage (NCBI taxonomy): Eukaryota > Viridiplantae > Streptophyta > Magnoliopsida > Brassicales > Brassicaceae > Camelina > Camelina sativa. Next base: position 57,437 of record NW_010921756.1, read on the forward strand.
CATGAATCAATTCTATGCAATGCTTAAACTCATTTGGCTTGGAGATAAAGGTTTTGAGACAATGATGGTCTCTTTTTAGAGTGGGGCTTGTCAATATCAAGGTTCTCTCAAAAAAATGGATTGAGCTTTAGAAGAATGCTAAAGGTAAGAACACTTAGACACATACAAGAACAAAACCTTGTCTACCCCAAAGGTTACCCAAAGTGTTTATCCTAGCAATCTAAACCCAAATGATCCTAGTGCTACCATTTACTTCTTCTTTTCTCTTTCACCCTTTTCTCTTTTTGGTTTTCAAGTCTTAGGAGAGGTTTCATATTTGATCTATCTAGTCGGATGGGGGATTCTTACTTATTTGCTATGGTTCTCTTTTCTTCTTATTCTTAAGACATATAAGCTTTTTGCTAGACTTTCCTT
>NW_010921756.1:59162-59675 GCF_000633955.1 Camelina sativa
AACTACTCAACTAGCATCAAAGTACTATTAACTTGGGCATTGATCCTAGTCTAGTGAATTAAGCAAGCTAACAAGGAAATACTCATCATAGATCCCTAATGAATATATTATACAATCCTACATGAAACATGCTAAACAAGATCCTAATATGCAATGCAAACTACATGAACACTCTTTTCTTTATAAAGATTTTTTCAAAATTTTTCAAATTTTTAGGGTTTTTCTATGCCTTAGATGCTATGCAAATACTAATATGAAGATGCTAAAAATTTGAAATAAGAACACAAAACACAACATCAAATGCTATCTCAAACCCTCACCCAAACTTAAATAAAACAGTCCTCTGTGTGAAAGAAATTTGTAAGAGGATTCAAGATTTAAACAAAACACAACTATGAAATGCAATGATATTTACAAGTGAAGGTGATGGTTGGTACCTTAGGGATTGTGGAAGAAGTTGTCCACATCCATCTGCATGCTGTCATAGGAGTAGTTGGGGTCTTGTTGGTGACT
>NW_010921756.1:62058-62319 GCF_000633955.1 Camelina sativa
CCCAGAGCATGGCCAGTGAGGAGGTGGCGGAGTCACAGGTTCATCCTAGAGTGTCTGGAGACCAGGCTGGTTTGGGTGACGGTGTTGGTCACGGTGTTGCCCCGGGTGTGGGGGTTGCAGCGGGAGGTGCTCCAGGCAGGGAGGATGTCTTGATGGACTTGCTAGCTCAGCTAGCTCAGGCTTTGCAGCGACTTCCAGCAGTTGTGCCGCCAGCGGTTGGTGGGCAGGATCCAGTAGTGCCGCCAGTGGGTGGTGGACAGG
>NW_010921757.1:0-857 GCF_000633955.1 Camelina sativa
TGCTATGTTGGGGGTGCTAATTCCCGCACCAACAATTAGTCCCCCCCCAGTTCAGTTCATTCAGAAGTTAATTCGAATGTCCGGACTTTAAGAGGGAATATCCGATTTAATCCGTAAAGAGATGCGAATCTAATTGCTTGGATCGTCGCGCCACTTCGCCATCCATTGGTTGAACGACACGTGTCCAATACGTCCCTTCTGTCAGCTCAGAAGCCGAAACGTCGCATAGGCTGAGTAGGCAATTATGACTCCGCGTAGGGTTGCCACCCACTCTCTGCTATAAATACTCGACCCCCACTGTTTGTTTTCAGTTTTTGCCAAATCGTCAAAGGTATTTGTTCTGTTCTCTCTCTTCTTTCCTTTTTAATTTGTTATTACGTCCGCAAACCTTCTTCCACACTCTTCGGCGATCTGCGTTATTTCTCACCTTGGCAATGGACTCTTCATCTGCCACGGAAAGCGATTCATTGATCCATAAAAATTCCAGGAAGAAGCTTCCCAAAGCTGTCAGATCGGATCTGGGCGAAGTGCCCGATAGACCTGAAGAGAACGCTGAATGCTCTTCGAGACCCAGGTCAGATGAAATTCCGACCTCGAGGGTCCCTTCTCTAACCGATGAGGAGACTCGCGAGGATCATGGCAACGCTGCTGCGATCCCCGATCTTCCGCCAGACAACCTGAATGAAGGAACAACTCGACTTGCTCCGGATGGGTCATGATTGAAGATATCCTTCCTTGGCGAGATCATCGAGGTCGGATTGGGGGCGAGAAGACGACCAGTAACATCGAGTCGGTTCATGCACTGTTGAACTCCTACGGTTTATGGAATTGCGGCATCCACATCATTATCCCTGGGG
>NW_010921757.1:2221-10739 GCF_000633955.1 Camelina sativa
AGAATGCCCAAGGAAGCGCATCGTGGATGGTCAACACGAAACCGGCTCATAACTTCCTCCCCGGGGAAAAAGTTAGCAACTTCAAGAAATTGAAAGCTACCTACTTCTTTGTCCGATTTGATGATCGTTCCTTTGAAAATCCGCGATGCGGTTGGCGAAGAGTGTGGAACATGTCACCCGGTATCAACTTGATCCTTGTTTCGTTCCGATTGGACACCCGTGTTATGACCTGATCTTGGTTTTTCGATGTTTTTGCAGCTCGTCCTAACTCAGCCCAGACACTTCCATCCGAGTTTCAACAAGTCAGGGACACTCTTTTTGCAGGAGCCAATTGCAGCTGGGACCAGATTACCCGACGTCGCGTCGAAGAATCTATGGGCAAAGCGAAAACCAGTTTTGCAAGTTTCGCAAGTTCACTCGGTCGATCCTCTGAAGTCCCACCGACCACAGTTGTCAAGGCGGACATGCTCCAATCTGTAACCCGAAACGACGAATCGATCGTTGATCTCGATCCTGCGCAAGCGGGGAGCGAATTTGTCGACGTTGAAAACCTTGATAACAGCTTGACCGCTCCTGATCTTGGAAACAAAAATGTAGCCCCTAATGACTCACTCCCCCCTCCACCAGCCGAATCTGTCATACCGGTGCAGCTCGCCCGCGAACCGAATAGCGGTTCCAAGAAGAAACCAAAAAAGACTAGGGCAAGGGAAAAAGTTNTATCCGAGTTTCAACAAGTCAGGGACACTCTTTTTGCAGGAGTCAATTGCAGCTGGTACCAGATTACCCGACGTCGCGTCGAAGAATCTATGGGCAAAGCGAAAACCAGTTTTGCAAGTTTCGCAAGTTCACTAGGTCGATCCTCGGAAGTCCCACCGACCACAGTTGTCAAGGCGGACATGCTCCGATCCGTAACCCGAAACAACGAATCGATCGTTAATCTCGATCCTGCGCAAACGGGGAGCGAATTTGTCGACGTTGAAAACCTTGATAACAGCTTGACCGCTCCTGATCTTGGAAACGAAAATGTAGCCCCTAATGACACACTCCCCCTCCACCAGCCGAATCTGTCATCCCGGTGCAGCTCGCCCGCGAACCGAGTAGCGGTTCCAAGAAGAAACCAAAAAAGACTAGGGCAAGGGAAAAAGTTCCGACCAAGGAACAGACCGGAAACGTTCCGCGGAAGAGGCCAGACTCGAATCCTATGACCATTTCCGAGTCGAGCGAGAAAATGATCGATCTGATCAATTTCGCTTTGACTATTTTGGGGAAACCCCCCTTCTTTGCAACAAGGAAGCTGCTGGGGAGTTGTGTAGGCAACTTAAGGTGTCCTCGGTCNGTTTCCGAGTCGAACGAGAAAATGATCGATCCGATCAATTTTGCTTTGACTATTTTGGGGAAACCCCCCTTCTTTGCAACAAGGAAGCTGCTGGGGAGTTGTGTAGGCAACTTAAGGTGTCCTCGGTCATGCTGCAGCCGCTCGATAAGCTGGAATTTAGAGATCAATACGTCCAAGTCGCCCAGTCCGCCCTTTAGGTTCAAATCACATCGCCCTTTTTATATACACTTGCAACTCTAGATTTTTATCTCACTCGTTTTTGAATTGCAGACCGCCGCCTATGCTACCGCACTCACCCTTATGTATGATAGGCGGGTCAAGTCGATGGCGTCTTCAGAGGCCGAGTTCGAAAAAATGACAGAGTGCTTGGATAATCTCCAGGAAGCGGACAGGTCGAAGAACGAGAGAATCAAGGAGCTGAAGGGCCTTCTTGCGGACAAAGAAGAAAACAGCAAGCGCCTGGAGGCCTGGAGGCAACAATCGCCAAACTGCAGTCGCGGGAGAAAACCCTGGAGGAGGAGAAAGGCGAGCTGAGAAGAGAGCTCGATGACCTAGGAGCAAAGTTGGAATTGGAAATGAGGCGACTACACCTTGATCGTCGGGCCAAAGTCGAGTGCACTACGAAGAAGGTGCAACGTTGTCTCGATAAGGTAAAGGCTTATTTGCTCGAGCAGGAGGAGGTAGCCCGCCCCAAAGAAGACGTCCTCAATCAGGCACAAGGGTTTGAGCAGATTATTGATTACCTTTTGAAGAACGGAGCGTCTATTCCCGACAACTTGACAACTTGATTGCTGAGATCAAGGAAAATGAGAGGTGGCAAGGGGCGAAGTGGACGCGCTGGATATCCTTGAGTTTGGAGAAGGCGACCTTGACATGTCGCCAAACAAGCTTGGCTTTGGACTTGTCCACCCCGGGACCACGGCTCCAGATTCCGTTCGGCATCCGTATGGCTCCAACGCCGAGATCTTCCAGGCCAATCTGACTGACCCTCCAGAGCTCTAACCGTTGTTTCCTGACTGCGACCTTTAGGACCCTTTTATGTTTGCTTTGAACTCGGTTGTTGTTGTCTTTTCTTATTTAAGACTTTGTGATAGCACTGCCCGTTTTGTGGCCGGTTTCCTAGTGTTTTTGGAAGTTTTCCCTTTCGTGCTTGCGTAGAATATCCTCTTTCTTGGTAGATGATGAAAATGGGAATTTCCCTATTTCGTAATTGGAAAAACGTTCTTCTTGGTCTAGGGTCCTTAGTGTCTAGATAGACTTGATTGTAATGCTTATTGATCATTTAATTTCCTTTGGAAAAAGTTGATGATTGATTGATTAGTAAAGGGATTAATGTCATGGAAATGTGTTTGTCTTGCTTAGTGTCACTACAAAAAATCAAGTGTGTTGTATCATTTGTTTTGTATCACAAAATAGAATGAAGTAAATTTAAATTACTTATTTTCAAGTGAAGCAAATAAAAATGATTAACATCAATTAGATCATTTGATGTTATAATTATCTAATTTTACATCAGTTATTTATAATTGATTCAGTTTCAACTAGTTTGTATCACTTTTTTAAAATTGATATAAAATATATTTTTATATCATTTAGATAATTGATGTGTTTTTTTTTGGATAAAATCACTTTTAAAAACGATTTAAAATTTACATCACTTAAAAACTGATGTTAAACAAAATTCTATTTAAATAATTAATAAATCTAATTAAATACATATTTGTGACTGGAAAAAATGTTTTGCGCGTTAACGTTTTAGTTTCTTTTCCTTCTCTTTCTCTCTCGTTATCTCTGATACCGAAACGAAGAAAAACAGATCAAGGAGAATCAATCAGAAGAAGAAATCTTAGAGAAATTGGAAGCTTCTCTCTTGTATTCGAGTTTGGTTCGATGAAGTTTGTCAGGTCAAAAGTCAAGAACTGGTAAATCTTTTGTCCTTTTTTTCTTCTTGCTTAAAAAATCAGAGGCAATATAATATTTTTTTATAATAATTATTTTTTTGCTTAATATAATAATTATGTGATGTTAAATATAAATTGTTATCTAAGAAATTTTATTGTTAGTATAAGTTTTAGTTAAAATAAGATTTTAAAAATATAGTAAATACCTAATTATTATATATGTCTCATACTATAGGTATTCATCACTGTAATATAATTACTCCCTTAGTTGATTACAATAAAATAATAATAAAACAGAACAAATTTGTACACAAAAATAATTATAATTTTAAAATAGAGAGATATGACAGAAAACAACAAATACTCATGGACTCACGTTTGTGCACATGTGTATTAAAAAGTATCCCACATCGAGTTGGAAAGAAAAGATGATTAAAAAAACTGACTATAAATAGAGTAGTGTAGGTTAATGTTGTTTAGTGGCTTTGGGCTTCGTATTAAAGCCTGTGTAGCTTAACCAATTTTTAAAAAAGATCGATTAAATATCCGATTTTAGTCGGTTAAGGGGGTAAAAATTGGATAACGATTAATTTCAGCGATTTGATCATAATCGTCGCGGGTATGCTCCGATCGGCGCCTAGTCGAACGTGTAATCGGCTAGGCGCCCGACTTTTAGAACAAGTTGAAACTGATGCAAATATTCTAATCATTTGTGATAATTGACACTAATTTTAAATCAGTTTAACTAAATGACATAAATATTAACATCACTTAAATAAAATGATATAAACGTTGACATCAATTTTAAACAAATGATATATATTAACACTGATTATAATAATCGATGTAAATATTTGAATATTAGCATCGTTTTGATATAAACTGATACAAATTATTTGCATCGACAAAATATAAATCATTCATTAAAGTGATACAAATTATTTTTGCATCACTTAAAACTGATACAATAATAGAAAATAAATGATTTAATACCACTGATTTTTTGTAGAGTTTGGCCTAAGGATCTTGCTTAGTTTAAGTTGTTTGATACTCCCTAATCCATCTCTTATCTCACTTCTAATCAATTACCTTAACCTGAGATTCTCCTTTAGTTATTGTTGAGTTGATTTTCTATTTCTTTCGTGGTTTATTGTTGAGATTTTTATAATTTATTTTCTTTGCTCAGGTTAAGATTATTACAAAAACCAAATCTTTGTTTAAGTTTAGATTAAGATTTATTGTGTACTCTTAGTGTGTGAATCTTTGCAAGCTTGTGGTTAGATAAAGTAATTGATTGAAAAGTACTACATAGGTTTCAATACCAGAGTGTACTCTTCGTCTGCAATTTATTACAGAACTTCAAAACAAAGGTCATGTCAGTTGGAATAAGACCCTCCAGTTGGTATCTACCTCATATATTTGGTCTTCACTTTGTCGTGAGGTTGAATGCTTTGTCAAGAGATGTGTAACTTGTCAGCGAGCCAAAGGTCATGTGTGAAATGCTGCTTTGTATTTACCACTCCCTATACCAAGACAACTTTGGATGGATATAAGTATGGACTTTGTGCTTGGAAAAGATATTTCCACCGTCCTTTTTTGATGTGATGGAGCACCTGCCTAAACATCTTCCCTACGAAGCTGAATTGGGAGGCCCTGTCCAATATAGGTTGATGTATCCTTTCGAAAGAGTTTTCAAAAAATTGAAAAGAAAAGCAAAAAACAAAAGATATGCGGCTGGATCAATTGTTGAATCATATATCAATAACGAGATTGCTTATTTCTCTGAGCACTACTTTGCTGCGAACATACGAACAAAATCAAGGTGAGCAATTAAGAGTAAATATTTTTAATGTGATATTTAATTTAATAGTCATAATAATTACTTTTTAATTATTTGGTCAGATTAACAAGATTTGATGAAGGTGAAGCGTTTGAATATCATGTCCCTGGAGTACCCTTTATATTTACTCAAGTTGACCGTCCAAGTGGAGAAATTAATGAAATATGGCTGAAGTCACTTTTGGTGCTTTAAGATATATAAAATAAATTATGTATTTTAATAAAATCTAATGGCTTTATTTACTTTTTAAAAAATATTTGGAAGACCTTGTTAATTTCTTTAAGATTATTGTTTTATACAATAAATATAACATTTTTTGTGTTTAAAAAAAAAATGTATATAACATTGGGGTTACTCGAACCCAGGTCTGATGATTACAATCAGAGTACATTAACCATCTGAACCAATTTCTCCATTGTGAATGCTGACAAAACGTATTGCTTATATTGTGTAACACTCCTCTTATATTTTGGGCAATAGAAATTTGGGGCAAAAATCAATTCGGGCCCAACAATATTTCGATCCGATCCATCAAACAAAACCTAAACCTAAATAACTCGATCTCTCCTTCTTCCTCATTTCCTCATCTCCTTCTTCCATTAACCCTAAATCAGTTCGATCTCTCCTTCTTCCTCAATCTAAACCCTAACCAGAAATCGATCCATCTTCTAGCTCATGTCTAATCCTGCTGTTAAGAAAACAAAAAAAGAAAACCTTTCTCAGAGAGTCGCACCATCTAACCCATCCGCGGCCGTTAATCTCACCAACCCTCAGAGAGCCGCACAATCTTACCCATCCGCAGCCGTTCATCTCACCAACTCTCAGAGAGCCGGACCGTCTAACCAACCCTCTACCATCGCAGTACAAATTCACCCTGACTGCTCGAATTCCTCCGCCGTTCACACCGTCGGAGGAAGAATGATTTATCCCCCAACAACTACGAGCACCCCATTTCCGGAACTTCCCACCGCCTCAGACGCTTTTCTAGAGCTCCGTCAATCGAGTTCCTGATCCGCCTGTACCGTCGCCTGAGGTTCAGAACTATCCACCGAATCCACCAGAGGATCATATGTTGTCTCCACCGCATCACTCCCATGGAAGTCAACCATCTTCTCAAGGCAACAACTACAAGCCTCAACTCCAGGATGACACGATGCAATCTCTAACCGCCCTCCTCGCGATGCCTGGCCGTGAGATGTTTACGACAGTTCTATCTCCTAAACCACTGGAGAACACGACTTGGTATGTTTCGCTTCCTGTGAATTGTGTGGAATTCGATGGTTTGATTAAAACAAAATTTGTGTTCCACTGTAGTGTCCGAGTAGATAGTTTGAATTTCTCTCGAACCATAGTAATTTTATTTGATCATATCATTGAATTGTGGGGAAGGATCCCATGTGTTGTTTGTTTGATTCAGAGTTTCTATTTGATTCGTTTAATTAAGACAAAGCTCTAGTTCTCATAGTGTAGTTTGTTTGATACTTGGTATGTTTTGCTTTCTAATATGACAAACAATTAGCACTCGATTATCTGAGTTAGTTTGTTTGATACTTGGTATGTTTTGCTTTCTAATATGACAAACAATTAGCATTCGGTTATCTGAGTTAGTTTGTCTGATACTTGGTAGGTTTTGCTTTCTAATATGACAAACAAATAGCATTCGATTATCTGAGTTAGTTTGTTTGATACTTGGTATGTTTTGCTTTCTAATATGACAAGCAATTAGCATTCAATTATCTGAGTTAGTTTGTTTGATACTTAGTATGTTTTGCTTTCTAATATGACAAACAATTAGCATTCAATTATTGTCTCAGTTAATAACTTTGATTGTCTGAGCTTTCTAACTGATCAAACTAACTACAATTTGTTTCCATGTGTGTGTGGAGGTTTGATCGGGACAAAAAAGGCCAACTTGTTCGGAAGATTACCAAGATTTTTACAAACAAATTTGATGCTCCATATTATACTTGGTCTTGTGTGCCTCCCGATAGAAAAGAGAGATACTTCATGGAGTTTGCGGTAAGAATAGTACAATGTAACTTGTTTTATACTTTTGTTTATTGCTTGTTTTCACTGACATAATTCCTTCTCTCTTTGTTATGCAGAAAACTCACACCTGGGATTCATTGATAACAGGAACCGTTCAAGAACATTTCAACACCATCTATAACCGCCGGCTGAAGGGCATGGTTAGCGATGCAAGGATGGCTCGAATAAAACCTTCATGGATTGAAGGTGAACTCTGGAAAGTTATGGTTGCTAATTGGGATACTGAAGAACAACAGCAAAAAAGTACCACATATTCCAAGTGTCCACTACAGGAAATAAGTATATTAATAGCAATATAGTATAGCGTTTTTTATGTCTATGCTATAGTTGACTTTTGAAAAAGTTTACATAGCGTTTCTAAAATATTAAACGCTATGGTAGGATAACCGCTAAAATATTGTCTAATGGCGCCTAGTTTTTGGTTCTTTCAATAGCATAGATGAAAATTAAACGCTATCGTATGGTAACCGGGAAAGTGAAAATTTTATTGCCTCCAAAATTGTACTAATTAATTAATATCACAGAANGCTGTCAGATCGGATCTGGGCGAAGTGCCCGATAGACCTGAAGAGAACGCTGAATGCTCTTCGAGACCCAGGTCAGATGAAATTCCGACCTCGAGGGTCCCTTCTCTAACCGATGAGGAGACTCGCGAGGATCATGGCAACGCTGCTGCGATCCCCGATTTTCCGCCAGACAACCTGAATGAAGGAACAACTCGACTTGCTCCGGACGGGTCATGATTGAAGATATCCTTCCTTGGCGAGATCATCGAGGTCGGATTGGGGGCGAGAAGACGACCAGTAACATCGAGTCGGTTCATGCACTGTTGAACTCCTACGGTTTATGGAATTGCGGCATCCACATCATTATCCCTGGGGATCACCAGCGTCCATGGAACCCGCCTCTTGGGTATATCTGTTTGTACGAGGGTTTCTTTTCCAGGTGCCGATTGTGGTTTCCTCTTCCTAGCCTGCTCACCCGGTACGCACATCGCTGCCAGATTCTGATATGTCAGCTTTCCCCTCGAAGTATCTGTAACTTTGTCGCCGCTCTCACTATTGCGGCCGAAGCCGGAGTCTACCTTGGGGTTGAATGTTTTGAACAATTAACAAATTTTTAGAATGCCCAAGGAAGCGCATCGTGGATGGTCAACACGAAACCGGCTCATAACTTCCTCCCCGGGGAAAAAGTTAGCAACTTCAAGAAATTGAAAGCTACCTACTTCTTCGTCCGATTTGATGATCGTTCCTTTGAAAATCCGCGATGCGGTTGGCGAAGAGTGTGGAACATGTCACCCGGTATCAACTTGATCCTTGTTTCGTTCCGATTGGACACCCGTGTTATGACCTGATCTTGGTTTTTCGATGTTTTTGCAGCTCGTCCTAACTC
>NW_010921757.1:12497-16434 GCF_000633955.1 Camelina sativa
GCTTTGACTATTTTGGGGAAACCCCCCTTCTTTGCAACAAGGAAGCTGCTGGGGAGTTGTGTAGGCAACTTAAGGTGTCCTCGGTCATGCTGCAGCCGCTCGATAAGCTGGAATTTAGAGATCAATACGTCCAAGTCGCCCAGTCCGCCCTTTAGGTTCAAATCACATCGCCCTTTTTATATACACTTGCAACTCTAGATTTTTATCTCACTCGTTTTTGAATTGCAGACCGCCGCCTATGCTACCGCACTCACCCTTATGTATGATAGGCGGGTCAAGTCGATGGCGTCTTCAGAGGCCGAGTTCGAAAAAATGACAGAGTGCTTGGATAATCTCCAGGAAGCGGACAGGTCGAAGAACGAGAGAATCAAGGAGCTGAAGGGCCTTCTTGCGGACAAAGAAGAAAACAGCAAGCGCCTGGAGGCAACAATCGCCAAACTGCAGTCGCGGGAGAAAACCCTGGAGGAGGAGAAAGGCGAGCTGAGAAGAGAGCTCGATGACCTAGGAGCAAAGTTGGAATTGGAAATGAGGCGACTACACCTAGATCGTCAGGCCAAAGTCGAGTGCAGTACGAAGAAGGTGCAACGTTGTCTCGATAAGGTAAAGGCTTATTTGCTCGAGCAGGAGGAGGTAGCCCGCCCCAAAGAAGACGTCCTCAATCAGGCACAAGGGCTTGAGCAGATTATTGACTACCTTTTGAAGAACGGAGCGTCTATTCCCGACAACTTGACAACTTGATTGCTCAGATCAAGGAAAATGAGAGGTGGCAAGGGGCGAAGTGGACGCGCTGGATATCCTTGAGTTTGGAGAAGGCGACCTTGACATGTCGCCAGACCAGCTTGGCTTTGGACTTGTCCACCCCGGGACCACGGCTCCAGATTCCGTTCGGCATCCGTATGGCTCCAACGCCGAGATCTTCCAGGCCAACCTGACTGACCCTCCAGAGCTCTAACCGTTGTTTCCTGACTGCGACCTTTAGGACCCTTTTATGTTTGCTTTGAACTCGGTTGTTGTTGTCTTTTCTTATTTAAGACTTTGTGATAGCACTGCCCGTTTTGTGGCCGGTTTCCTAGTGTTTTTGGAAGTTTTCCCTTTCGTGCTTGCGTAGAATATCCTCTTTCTTGGTAGATGATGAAAATGGGAATTTCCCTATTTCGTAATTGGAAAAACGTTCTTCTTGGTCTAGTATAAATATGCTAGCTCTACTTCTCAATAAACCGCAATCTTCATCAAGCAAAGTAACTCCAAAATGCCAAGCTCTGTCGGCAGTATTGAACCCGGAGTCGAAGTTGGGAATGATGTGCCAACGTTCTCGAACTCGGAGGCCATCAAAAGAGGGATGCCCTTTTATCCGAATACCCGAGCACCATTGATGTTGATGTTCCGTGTCAACCCAGAGGCGAGGTTGGAGATAGATACCTTCCTATCTAGCCTCGAAGAACGTCATTCCGAGTATCGCAATCGGTTAGCCGCAGCGAACCAATCACTAAACGAACTCTTGTTCAAACTTAGCATGCTTGAGTCCCATCCGAGATTTTGGCTCGAGAATGGTCTGGATAGAGTAGCAGATATGCCGCCGTGCTTGATCGATTATTGTAACGAATGTTATCATTCTGCGAACTCGACAGCAAGAGAATCGAGTTTCTCCCTGAGCGGCGAATTCATGCCATCCGATGTCAAACCGTTTTATATGAACAAACGCGCCAACAACGTGGAAGCTGCTGCAGCTCACGCCTTTGTTTGCCAGGTAATCCCTTTTTAATTTTACCTCTGTCAATCTGACTTAAACTTCAGTTCTAACAGATAACTTGTTTGCAGATTGAATCCATGCACCGAGAGCAGTACCACAAACTTTACTATCATCGCATGAAGAAGAATGAAATCGACGATCGTCTAGCAGCATTGGACGCCGAGATCACCAACTTAAGGGCGAAGAGAAGAAGAACCACTGGTCGTCTGGACGAGGCTGAGCAGAAGATTAGGGCATTGGAGTCGCATCCTGCTGAATGGGAAAAAACAGGTCTCCAGCTTCTATGGCCCATGCCAAAACGCCTTAAGGCAGATACTCGGAAGATTGCAGCGGGGCTTGATCTGGATGACTGATGTGCTTGGCGATCTGAGCCCTTTGCTATTTATTATATTCCTTTTTTGTTTTTTATATCGAGAATGCTGTCCTGTTCAGACAATTTATCTTTGCAATTAATAAAGTTTTCACTCTATTCGGAATTTTACCCGAGGCGGGACGTCTTCCGGCTTACACTGAGTAATCCTTTATTGGGGCAATTTTGCCCAAGCGTAAATGCGCTTTTAAGCGAAGGGCAAAATTTAGAACTCTGGGTTCGGCTTATATCCGTCCGAACTTGGAACTTACGAAACAATTCAAAAGAATTCTCTGAGTTTGGTTTATCTCTCGTCAAGGAGTTATCGAGACAATTTTAAAAGAATTCACTGGGCTCGATGTGTCTCGCATTGGAGACATATAATCAAAACAGTTCAAAAAGAATTATCTAGGTACGATTTATCTCGCCCTGGAGAGTAGGTCGATCATCTGGCCTAGATGTCGATCAATTCGGTTTCGAACTAGGTAGACGTAGTAGCCCTTTTTTCTTTTTTTTTTTTATCATTCCTGAGGCGTAACCGCGCCATTAAATACGGACACGGTTTTACGATGCAATATAATTGGCGGAAGAGTCTCGGTACGCAGCGCGTATCTTCCCACGATCTGATTGGTGCGAGATTTACGAACGCATCATTTATCTCCCCCTTTTCCCCTATAAATAGGTGAAAAGGAGGTTTGCTGAGCATCTCTCATCCAAACTTTAGAAATATTAATTGCAAACAATGCCTATCACAACTCATTCTGCGTGGTTAAGACGAGCTCGAGAGCTGACTGCCACCGGTGTCAGCGGATTTGATCTAGAAGCGTCGAATATTGCCCTCCCCCATAGAAGAGACGGCTCCGTCTCCACCCCATGAACTTGTTGCGGAAATTGAGGAGGATCCATTGCAAAGAGAGATCCGCATCTACCGGGCTCGCTGTCAACGGATGAGTTTGTATATCAAGGCATTTTGTCTGAAATACAATCTCATCTTCCAGCTCTGCCGTCTAGAAGGAACCATCTCGGTTCTTGACGAGCTCATCGCCAATGGCTTCTATCTGGCAAACTGGCGCATGACCCGACTGCTTGCAAATCGTGACCGATGTGAGGGGCAGGTCGCCATGACCTTGCTACCCGACCTGCCGAAGGGCAACTACAAACCTCTAGGCGAATCAGCAAATCTGCATATCGCGGAAGTCCCGATCTATAGGGATCACATATAAAGGCTGCGGCGTTACATCCTTCATCTGGAGACCACGGATCACCATTTCCGGGATAGCCATATTGTGTAAGGTCCATGCGCGTTCCTCAAAGAAATGATGGCCATGGGTGCTGAAGTGCTGGCGGGTCGGCTAGAAGAACTAAGACAGGAGCGTCAAGGCTGGCAAACCTATCTCGAAAGCATAGCCGTTGAAGAGCCATTGGAGTCCGACCTCTCAAGCTCTGCGCCTGTGAATCGCCGAGGAGGTTGAGATCACGGGAGGGAGGTCGTACTTTGCGCTGGCTTCCTGAGATCAGAAGACTTGTAGTGGCGTTCAATGGGATCGGCATGCTGTGCCTCCAACGTGTTCTTTTTCTTCTTTTTTTTTTGTTTTGTCGATGTCTATCTTTATGTTGGCGATATGCCGAAGTAGGAAACCTCTTCTATGCAGCGATATGCGAACCTGACTTCTTAAATGAAAACTTCTCTTGGAATAAAAGGACATCTTATTACTTTCCCAGCTGTGCCCCTAAAATTTTATTAAAGAGATCAAGGGCTGCCTATGTTCCCAAAATTGGGATCAAGCCAGTCGTAGTTCATAGTACACACTCTTTTTTTTAAAAAAAAAAAAAAAAAA
>NW_010921757.1:16884-24992 GCF_000633955.1 Camelina sativa
AAAAAAAAAAAAAAAAAGAGATGAATCAAATTACCTAGTAGTAATATCGTTTAAGGTGGGCTGCATTCCACGAGTTTTTGATCTGCTTGCCTTCCATGGTCAAGAGCTCAAAGACTCCAGGGCGAATTACTTTGGAGACCTTCCCAACGAGCGCCAAGTTTTCCAGCGTTGATCTCCTTTGTGTTCTCGTACACCTCGCACAGTACCAGGTCGCCCTCATTGAATCGTCGTTGACGGACAGCCTTGTTGTAGTACTTGGACGCGGCGTTTTGGTAGTTCTGAATTCGGACGAGAGCTCGATCGCACCGTTCCTCGGTGAAGTCAATGTTGTCGAGCATCATGCTGTCGTTGAGCTTGGAATCATCGACCAACATAGTACGGCGAAGTGTTGGTACTCCGGCTTTGGCTGGAGCCAGTGCTTCGATGCCATAGGCTAACGAGAACGGAGATTACCATGTAGCTCGCCTTGGGGTAGTCCGATAGGACCATAACACGCCATCAAGCTGATCTGCCCAAGCTCCCTTTTTTTGCCCGAGACGCTTCTTCAACACGCCATAACACGCCTCAGCCTGACCGTTCCCCTGAGCATATCGGGGGAGTCGAGGTGCTTAAGTGTATTCCCCATTTGCCCAGAAAACCTCTGGTGATAAGAGAATTGAACTGTGTTCCATTATCAGTGATGATCTCATAAGTGAACTGCGGAAGATGATGTTCTTCCAGATGAAATTGGTGACGTCGAGCGACTGTATCTTGTGAAACGACTCAGCTTCTACCCACTTGGTAAAATAATCGGTCAAAACCAAAAGGAATTTCTTTGGTTTTGATGGGGGTAGTGGGCAGACAAGATCCATTGCCCAACGCATGAAGGGATATGGCGCGGTGACGGTGTTCAGCAGTTCGGGGGTACGTGTTTCGTCTGTCCATGGCGTTGGCAGGCTTCGCACTTCGCCGAGAATGCCTCGCAGAGAATGCCTCGTCTTTCTTTACCTTCAACGCGAGTGCACGCCCTCCAGAGTGGTTGCCACCGTCACCTTCATGAACCTCCATCATTATTCGTTCCGCCTCCTGTCGATCAACACAGGTGAGTAGGGCTCCGGTCAAGCTACGTTGGAAAAGGCTGCCACTCATCATGGCGTAGTGCGCACATCAAGCTTTCAATCGCCGAGCTTGCCAGCGATCTTCTGGAACTTTGCCGTCCTCGATATACATCTTTATTTCAAGATGCCGATCATCTTGGGGTTTTGTTACATTGACGGGTTCCTGGGCAGATTCGTCGACTTCCATTGGTTCCGCGGCGTCACTGATGGTGCACGCCAAATCGGTGTGATCGATGCTATGGGTTTCGATACACTCGATTGGGATCGTTTGTCGTAAACCCAGGTCGGAACAGTTTGCCAGGGCGGCGAGGGCATCCGCCGATGCGTTCTCGCTCCTTGGAACTTTGATCAATTTAAACGAGGCGAACTGCTCCGAGAGGTTTCGGAGTAATTGGCGGTATGCTTCCATGCGCTCATTCTTAGCGCCATATGGTCCACTAAATTGGCTAACCACTAGCTGGGAGTCGCAAAAAACTTGGATGCTAGTCACCCCCAGCCCTTGCGCTAGCCGCTTCGTATTCGGTCTCGTTTTTTGATGCTTTGAAGCCAGTTTTAGTGCTTGCTCGAGGACCTCCCCCATCGGAGATCGGAGTATAATCCCGACACCGGATCCCTGATTGGAGGAAGAGCCGTCGGCAAACAGAGTCCAACGTTCCTCCTTAGGTATGGTTGCTTCGAGATCAGGAGACAGCTCCGTGAAAAAATCCGCTAGGACCTGTGATTTCAGGCTCGAGCGAGAACGATATTCGATGTCGTACTGGCTTAGTTCGATCGTCCACTTTGCAATTCGCCCAGATTGAAGGGGACTGTGAAGAACTGTCCGGAGCGGCTGATCGGTGAACACGACGATGGAATGCGACTAGAAAAAGGTCGGAGCTTCCGCGCGGCGATGTCCAAGGCAAGAGCCAGTTTTTCCAAGGTTGGGTAGCGCGTTTCCGTGTCGTTGAGGGCTTTGCTAGTGTAAAAGATTGGTCGCTGATCACCGCGATCATCCTGGACTAGCACCCCGCTTACTACCGAACTGGAAACGAAGACATAGAGGTACAATATCTCTCCTTCTTTGGGCTTGACAAGGACCGGCTGACTGGTCAGGTACTCCTTAAGTTGTCCGAAGGCGACTTCACATGCGTCATCCCAATGAAAGTCTTTATTACCCCGAAGGAGCTGGTAGAACGGGAGACATTTATCTGTTGACCGGGCGATGAACCGGTTCAGCGCGGCTATTCGACCTATTAAGCGTTGCACTTCTCGTTTATTGGTTGGCAATGGGAGTCCCAACACTGCTTCAATCTGCTTTGGGTTGGCCTTGATTCCACGCTCGGTGACGATATACCCCAAGAATTCCCCCGAGGTCACTCTGAAAGTGCACTTGGTGGGATTTAACTTCATCTGGAACCGATCAGAGACATCGAAGCATTCGGCGAGATGCTGGATGTGCTGTTCTGCTATGAAGGATTTGACTAACATATCATCAATGTAGACTTCCATCGTTTTCCCTAAGAGGTTGGCGTACATCGTGTTGACCAAGCGGTTGTAAGTTGCCCCTCCATTTTTTATCCCGAATGGCATTACCTTGTAGCAGTAGGTTTCTCTGTCTGTGATGAACGCGGTTTTTTCGCGATCGGCCGGGCTCATTGCGATCTGGTTGTAGCCGGAGAACGCGTCCATGAACGAGAGCAGCTGGTTTCCTGCTGTGGCCTCTATGAGTCGGTCGATGTAAGGTAGCGGGAAACAGTCTTTAGGCATGCCTTATTGAGGTCGGTGAAATCGACGCAGACTCGCCATTTGTCGTTCTTTTTCTTGACCACTACCGGATTTGCCAGCCAGTCGGGGTATTGTACTTCCATTATCTGATCGGCTTTCAGGAGTCGCTCGACTTTGTCCTGTACCGCCTTTGCTGGATCGATGCCGAGACGCCGACATTTCTGCCGAACTGGTTTGAAAGTGGGGTCGACGTTTAGCTTATCACAGGTAACTGATGGATCAATACCGACCATATCTTTAGTGGACCAGGCGAACGTCGAAGATCGCAATTTCAGAAATGCTACCAGCTCGGTCTTGATTATATCCTCGAGTAAGGCCCCAATTCCAACCGTTCGAGAGGGGTTTGCTCCGTCAATGTTGACTTGTATGATTCGGCATCCTGTGGCTTTTAGCCGATCTCGCTCCGGCTTTTGAGGATCACCGAAGTGATCCTCGTCCTGTAATCACTATGCGTCGTCCTTCCGCCTTTGCTTTTTCTCGAGAACAAAACAGGTCCTAGCCATCTTTTGATCGCCGTATAACGTATAAATTCCCACTTAACGCAGAGATGATAGGTGGAAGGGACTGCCTGCATCGAGTATATCCAAGGTGAACCTAAGATGGCGTTGTAGATTGGTGGGGCGTCTATGACGGGAAAAGGGCCATTTCATACTCGTACAAACTCCAAAAGTGCGAATTGCTACTTGTACAAACAAGAAGTGCCAATTTAAACATGTACCATAAGACGTTTCACATTTCATACCTGTATTCACAAAATCGAGCCAATTGCACAGTCAACGTTAACAGAATTAAGTCAACCGTTATAGAAGCTGACTTAGAATCCACGTGTTTTTTGACGTGGCAACAAAAATGCAAAACGACATCGTTTTGATACGTTTTTCTCACAAAAAATTGTGGAATCTCAACACTCCGGAGATTCGAACTCATGACCTCATGTGTGTTTAGCATAAGACGTAACCAGTTGATCCAACAATTCTCAACAATATGATACAAATTAATCCTCATAAACCTAACGTAACATCCATCGAAATCGAATTTTTTTTAGGAAATTAACACTCTCATGGGTCGAACCCGCAATTTCTTACTTGTTTAGCATATGACTTAACCAGTTGATCCCACAACAATACTCAATTATATGATACAATTTTATCTTCATAAGCCTAAAAGAAATCTAAGTCTCAATCAAATGAAATATTTTTATTTATATTTATAAATTAAATATAACTGAGAATATAAAGATAAATTTGTATAACTGATAAATTTATAAATTTATAATTTATAACTGAGAATTAAATATAAATTTATAAATTAAATATAACTGAGAATAAATTTATATTTAAATTAAATAAAATTAGTTAATATTCAGCCAAATTTGCTTCATAAGGTTTAAGGTTTATAAATATTTCATTTAATTTATAAATATAAATTAATTTACTTTAAATATAAATATATTTTCAATTATATTTAATTTATAAATTTATATTTAATTTATAGTTTAAATATAAATTTATAAATTTATCAGTTATACAAATTTATGTTTATATTCTCAGTTATATTTAATTTATAAATATAAATAAATTTATTTCATTTAATTGGGACTTAAATCTATTTAAGCTTTATAAGGATAAATTTGTATCATATAACCGAGTAATGTTGTGGGATCAATTGGTTATGTCCTATGCTATTAAAATCTGAGATCGCGGGTTCGACCCACTAGAGTGTGAATTTCCCAAAATTTTTTCGATTTCGATGGATGTTACGTTAGGTTTATGAGGATTAATTTGTATCATATTGTTGAGAATTGTTGTTGGATCAACTGGTTACGTCCTATGCAAAACACATGTGAGGTCATGAATTCGAATCGCTGGAGTGTCAAATTTCTACAGCTTTTTGCGAGAAAAACGTATCAAAACGATGTCGTTTTGCAGTTTCTATAACGGTTGACTTAATTCCGTTAACGTGGACTGTGCAATTGGCTCGATTTTGTGAGTACATGTATGAAATGTGAAATGTCTTATGGTACATGTTTAAATTGGCACTTCTTGTTTGTACATGTAGCAATTCGCACTTTTGGAGTGTGTACGGGTATGAAATGACCCTTTTCCCCGTCTATGACTACGAACTTGGTTTTACGTGTTACGCCACTAGTTTGGACTTGCAACTTCACGTCGCCCATCGATGTTTTGCTACGCCATCGTATCCAGTCAGCGTTCTGGCTCCTGGTTTGATTTGCTCCGGTATGACACCCATTTTCTCCAACGTCTGTAAGAACAGAACGTTAACCGTGCTGCCAGTATCCACTAAGACACGTTCTACATCGAACTCGCCCATCGTGACTTCTACGACTAGGGGGTCGTTATGAGGGTGATGGATCCCCTTGGCGTCTTCTGTTGTGAATGTGATGGGATCAGTGCTTAGCGGCTCCTCTTCGGAAATCGCTTGAACGTTACAAATCTGGCACGCTTGCTTTTTCAGGGCTCGGACAGAATCCGTGCATTCATCAGTCTAACCAATGATCATAGAGATACGAATCCGAGGTGCCGCTTGTTCGCTCTGCTGTCCTTTTTGATGCTTGGACGGTGTTGGAAGGACCTCCACTAGCGCCAGGTTTTGCTGCTCGACGGGAGGTGGCTGTTGCGGAGCACTTGGTGCGTTACTTGATTGGTTAGCGCTCTTCTGACCTCGACCAGGATTGGATCGTCCGAATCTTCCTCCTCGACCTCTGCCTCCGCGACCGCCGCGGGAAGCTTTAGGTTGATAGACAGCTTTGATTTCGCCGGATAAGTACTTCTCAAATAAGTAATTGGACAGGTGCTTGCATTCGGCCGTCGAATGGCCGTCGAACATATGGGAATCGTAGTACTCCGCGCTTAGGATCTCTTGGGTTGTGATGCTTCCGGGGCTCCTGATAGGTTTCTCGGCTTTTTTCGTTTACCGCGGCTGGGCGAGGAGGAGGGGGCTTGGTGGCCCGTTTCTCCTCGTCCTCTTCGACGTAAGCAACACGAGACCCCCGATGAAGGGCTTCGTCCAGGTCCTTGGCTTCTCGGATATTGAAATCCACATGCAGTCTGGAGCCGGGAATGAGTCCTTTTTTGAAGGCGGCGATCGCGACGTCCTCAGCGACTGTTACGGTGGCGTACCTTTCCTTGAATTGGGTGAGGTATTGTCGCAGCGGTTTGCCGGGCTCTTGGACTATCTCCCACAGTTTGGCACTGGAGACGTTGCATTCTATGAAGACCCAATAATTTCGTAATAAGGCTATCGATAACTGGGCAAAGCTGTCGATTGTTTCCGCAAGGAGCCGGGAGAACCATGTTAGTGCGTTCCCTATCAAACTGTCGACAAACAGTTGACACTGACCGGCGTCCTTCAGCTCCTCGGTGAATCTGGCCTGGGAGACGGTAGCCATGAACGAGGTCAAGTGCTGCTTTGGATCCTTCGTACCATCGTAGGTTGGAAGTCTTATCTTCACATTTGGAACGTATGTTTCCAAGACGCTCTTGGTAAATAGAGTTCGCTGTGTGGCCTCGAATATTCTATCGATCTCTGGTGCCGAGCTCACAACTCGGTGGAAGAGGGATCCCATAGCCTTGATCTTGAGGTGGATTTCCTCCAGCTCGGGACAAGAAGGAGAGACCGGATCTCCGTGAGAGGGTTGCCCGGTGTGGGGCTGTACTCCCAAGGCGAGTACCGATGGTACACGCTGGCTTGGAAATCGGAAAGCCGAAGGTGGCGGATCGCTAAACAGGCGGCAGTTTAGGGGATCATTCCTTCGAATCTCTTGCGGTGGTGCCTTGTTCTGTTGTTGTGGTGGGGGAGCGCTGCGCTCTAT
Organism: Camelina sativa; assembly: GCF_000633955.1. NCBI lineage: Eukaryota > Viridiplantae > Streptophyta > Magnoliopsida > Brassicales > Brassicaceae > Camelina > Camelina sativa. Next base: position 23,578 of record NW_010921757.1, read on the forward strand.
CGTGTCCAACCGTTTGTTTGTTGCAGAGATCGCCTGGAAGAGATCCTTGGAGATCGTTTCGAACATGTGACGGAGGTCGTCCATGGATACGAGCTGGGGAGGTTGGGCGATTTGCGCAGACGTAGTTTGTCTATCGACAAATCCGTCAACTGGTGGAACTTCATCAGGTTCCTGGGTCCCGTGGTGGGTTACCTCGGCGTCCTCCACTCCCTCGGAGGGTGCCGTTGAATCGTCTGCTGGGTTCTCCGAGGTGCGGCGGATGCCCGTCCAGACGTAGACACGTGGGGTGGGCGCGCCACCAGTTGGATTCCCGACGACGTCTTGCGAGCCGGTGGCTCCGGTGACTGGGTCATCCTGTTGTAGAGCAGTTGCGTTGGTGACACCATTTTCGGAGGCTGGAGACATGGTATTGATTCTTGCTTGTTTGTGAAGAAATCTAAAAAGAGAAGTGACTTTTGAGAACTTAGCGTTCCCACAGGCGGCGCCAATTGTAGAAACTGGGTTTCACACAATGAATTTGTTTGAAGGGGAAACAAATTCAATAGCACTATCTCTCTAAGAAATCAGATCAAAGTAAACAAGCAAAGAGGAATTGAAATCTTTTGGAAAACAAGTTAGGGTTTTGCTCAAGAATAAAGAGGAATTAGGGTTTTTGTATTAATTGTTGGATGATCTTACAATGAGAGGATTGCCCTCTATTTATAGGTTTCTAAGATCCAAAGAATATATCCACTTTCCTAATTATGGCCGAACAGATTAGGAAAGTCCTTCCTTTCTCGCTAGGTCAGCCGCAGGGCGAGCTGAGAGGTCGGTTTGTCACCTCGGCACTGGACTTGTCGGTATTATTGGGCCTTCAGAGATGAAGTCCAAATTAGGGTCAAGCCCCTGGTTTAGATAACCGGTTTCTTTTATCGGGTTTAGATCGGTATGTTAGGGGTGCTAATTCCCGCACCAACATAGCTCCATCTCTCTGTGTAGGTTTCAGATCCAATTTTGTTTTGAGTTTCGGACTTGATTATTGCTAATGACGTTATCAGACTTGCTATTGTAAGAACTATTGTTGATTAGAAATGATGACATGCCTTTTAGATATATTCTCGGTGGAGTTGTTGTTAAATGATAAATTTCTATTGATTTGAAAGTGACTTGTATCTTTTTTTGCTCATGTTTCTTTCTTTGAATATCTGACTTTGGTTTCTCATTGTGAAACAGGGTGATACATTCAACAACTCTCGGTGATTCTTATTCTTTTTCCTGTTGAGAAAGTTGATCGACAGAGATCGCTTGATCAGAAAAGATGTGTCATTTTGATCACCGGTCTTAGTGGTGCAGGTTAGTGCCAGCAAAAACCGTTATGAAACAGCCACAAGTTTTTGTTTATGTCTATGTGAAAATCTATTCTCTTTATTTTTTTT